>NC_068996.1:6213466-6215133 GCF_001194135.2 Octopus bimaculoides | reverse complement strand
TATATATATATATATGGATGGCTTATTAGCAATTTAACAACCTAAAAGCAAATATATAGACTTCACTAAAATGTGTGAGTGTGTGTGTGTATGTATATATATATATATATATACACACACAAAAATTAAGATGACATTTGATATGTAATTCTCAATAAGAAACTACTAATATAACAGTGTAGAGAAGAGTGAGTATGTATGCTTCTAATTCATATTTGGAGATAGATAGATAGATATCCTATCAATACGGTTCAATACTAATGTAGGCAATATTGATTACAGCAAGGGGGGGAAGTAAAACAAACGAATGTAAAAAAAAATGAGATTTTTTTTTAAACAACCTTCCTATTATACAGTGTTTATATACTGGCATACACAATCATATATGTATGTGTGTGTGTGTATGTATGTATGATTTATTGATGTTATGATGAGAAAGAGAAAAACATTGAAGTAAAACTACAAATGACTCCCCTTCCTTGAGGGGTGTGTCTGCTACGATCGACATCGTTTCTAAAGATATTGCCATTTTATAATTAATAGTATCGAAATATCGATTTAATAAACAATAAAAAATACTCTAACTCTAACATATTATGTTGTTAAAAAGGAATTAAAAGTAATCAGTAGAACAATCGATTTCATTCTAAGCCTTCACTAATGGCAGAGAGAAATGGATTAGAATGAAAGAGAGGGGGTGAGAGAGAGCTTCCTGCTCAAAATATTAATTAAACGATGGCAGTGGATTTAAGAAATAAGTCATGAGCCATATAGGTAATTATGTTTTCTTATAAGTGTAATTGTAAATAATGGAAGACAACTTACCGTTTCAAAAGAGTTTATGTGCAACGTAGGAAGAAATGTTTTATATGTTACGTGGTTTGAGAGAGAAACAAGAAACCACTGAATGACTTTGAATGAGAGCACTGACGAACTTCCGGTATACAGGCCACTTCCTGTATGATAACACATGGAAGGATAACTCTTGTTACTTTTCTGCTTGCATCAAAATTATTTGCATTGGATGCGATACAGTACCGGATCTCTTATCCGGCTTTCAAAAATCCGGCAACACTGTACAATATACTGTATTATGCAGTATAGTGTATAGTATAAAAAAATATATATATACATATATATATATATATATATATATTGTATTATATAGTTATTTCTTTGCTAATATTTTCATACTTTCCAGCAGTAAAATAAAATATTTTCAGAATAAAATATTTTCACACTTTCCAGCGAAAAATTATGCGACATGGAATTCAATTATAAGTGGCCTATACTCCACGTTGGAAGGTTAAAGGCAAGAAAAAAAAATTATATAGTTATAGTTTTTTATGTTAGTTTTCGTGTGTTAAAAATAATTTCTTTATTTTTTTAAGTGGTTACAAAAAGATTAAACATATTCTGCTTTAAAACTCTATTAATTTACATTTGTGCCTGTTAAATACTCTTTTACATGTTTCAGTCATTTGACTGTGGCCATGCTGGAGCACCGCCTTTAGTCGAGCAAATCGACCCCAGGACTTATTCTTTGGAAGCCTAGTACTTATACTATCGGTATCTTTTTGCCGAACCGCTATTTACGGGGACGTAAACACACCAGCATCGGTTGTCAAGCAATGGTGGGGGAACAAACACAGACACACAAACACACA
>NC_068996.1:6211220-6213234 GCF_001194135.2 Octopus bimaculoides | reverse complement strand
TATACAACGGGCTTCTTTTTAGTTTCCATCTACCAAATCCACTCACAAGGCTTTGGTCGGCCCGAGGCTATAGTAGAAGACACTTGCCCAAGGTGCCACGCAGTGGGACTGAACCCGGAACCATGTGGTTGGTAAGCAAGCTACTTACCACACAGCCACTCCTGCACCTATATTAAGTGAATACTTTTTTTCATTTAATTTTCATCCTTTAAAAATTGTATCGTATACGTGATACAGATATTTTAAGGATTTGATGTGGATTAATAAATGTCATTCAGAGTCTGCTTTAGAAGTGTATTAATTTGAACATGTTAAATACACTTTAGTTCTTAACTTTTTATAGTTTATTTCATATTCTAAAACCGGAAAAATCCAGAAAAGTGGAAAATCCAGAAATCTGGGACACTTCCAGTCCCAAACTTGCTGGATAATTGTTCCAGCACTGTATAATTATCTTATTATAATTCTGCTTGTCACTCCATTACTTATCCCATCCGTAACACTTTCACATGATTAGTTGAGAGGAAAGAGTGAAAGAAAAAGAGGGAGAAAGAAAAGATGGAGAGAGAAAAAGAGGGAGAGAGTAGCGTCTATGATGTGAGAACGTAATTGACAGAGGGAACATAATTGTAACGCTTTCATGTGATTAGTTGAAGGAAAAGAAAAAACGAGAGGGTGGTGGTGGTGGTGGTGGTTATGGCAGTGTTGAGGGGATAATGGAAAGTGCATTTTTTTTAAGTCAACCAAGTTTTTTATATCATCTTATTTCTTAACTGCCGACAAGGGGCTACACACAGAAGGAACAAACAAGGACAGATGAATGGATTAAGTCAATTACATTGACCCCAGTGCGTAAATGGTACTTAATTTATCAACCCCGAAAGGATGAAAAGCAAAGTCGACCTTGGCGGAATTTGAACTCAGAACATAGCAGCAGATGAAATACCGCTAAGCATTTCGCCCCACATGCTAATGTTTCTGCCGGCTCGCCGCCTTTTTTATATCATCTATCACCTAATGCGTGCGCATAAGCGCAATTCCGTGAACTATTCATGCTTACTTGCGTGGCAGATATATGCAATTTAACTAGAGGTTATCATTCAAGTATGGTAGTAGTTGAATAATATTCTTAAGGCCACAATTTACTCACCCGCAGCACATTTCAGAGCTTATTGCTAATGCAATTCTTAACCAAATTGAAAACTGTTAACAGTTTTGAAGAGGACTAGTTCCTAGCTACATTTTGGCATTTTAAAAAAATCAAGATTTGATCCAGTAGAAAAAAGTTTACATCAACATTTGTAGCAACGTTATCGGAGAGTAAGTAACACCACCAATCAAGTTCAGATCTAAATGACTTTTTTATTTTAGAAACAAAATATATTTATCTTAGCTTCAATGATAGAAGAAAGCGTGGAGAATTTCATAGTTTTGTTTCCATGCAACAAAAATTTGTATCAAAAAAGTTGTGGAAAAAACATGGATTGCACGGAAAAATGTGAGCAAGAGAAATAATATTCTTAACATTATGAACCCGGAAATTACAGGACAAGTTATTACACTTGGAAAAGTTCAGGACAACTTTATTACATCTGGTAAAGTACAGAACAAGAAAATTTTTACTTAAAATATTGCAACTAAGGATAAAATTTGAATGTTAAAAATCATTTGATTTTAATTTACAAAGTAACATTATAATTGAAAAAGGTACCATCATTTTGTTAAAATATTGACACGCCAGAATACTTAAAAAATGAAAGCCAGAAGTAGCAATATAGCTAAAGTTTTATGCAAAGTAGAATAGTATATATGGTAGGCAAATTCATTATGTAAAAAATAAGCATTGGGTCAAGACTAAAAATGTGAAGACTTGGCAATAACTCAAGCAAATTTTACTGTGAATTTGTTGTTATAGGTAGATTTTACTGTAATATATAACTAATTTTTGTATTATTCTATTTACTGTACTACCTAATTATGTACTACTATTATTTTTCATTACCTATTTTCAAAT
>NC_068996.1:6195636-6211067 GCF_001194135.2 Octopus bimaculoides | reverse complement strand
TTTTTTGCAGATTTGGAATCTCCGCAGTCGAAAAGGTGGGTTTCTGTAGAAAAAAAATAAATATCCGAAAGGGGGGCGCGATCCATGTCCTTTACCTCTGCCAATATCTTATTTGAAATTTTATCCTTAGATGCAATATTTTAAGTAAAAATTTTCTTGTTCTGTACTTTACCAGATATAATAAGTTGTCCTGAACTTTTCCAAGTGTAATTTTCCAGGTTTATAATCGTAAGAAAATTATTTCTCTTGCTCGCATTTTTCCATGTACAGTGATTTTTTTTCCTTTATGGAGAAATGGAAAATAAGAGTGAATATTTATTCTACGAGTGCTGTGTATTAAGTCCATAAAATTGTACATAAAATATATAAAATGTATAAAGTAATCACTGTATTCCACTTTCCATCACTTTTCAATGAATAGCAGGCAAATGACTATCTTTTCATACAGACACAACACAGGCTATGCTTTCAGGTTTTCTGGATAAAGTTTTCAGAAAATAACCCAGTAGGTTTACCATTAATTCCATGAAGTTTATGGTGACAATGCACCATCATACAATGTAGTCAAACACTGGCATCACCAGTTCAAACGTGGTTAGATATCGGTGGAGATTGTTCCTATTCCTGGACGACCATGTTCCACCATTGACGACGACACCATCTATAAATTGGAAGCTGCCATTTTGGAGGACCGCCACATGACCATTTGGCAACTAGCCCAAGAAGTGAAGACAAGTGTAAGGTCCATGGAAAAAATCATTCACAACCATTTGCACATGTGGAAGTTGTCTGCACAATGGATTCCCCCGGATGCTCCACACCTTTTCAGAAGTAGAAATGAGTCGATTGCTCTTAGGCTCTTTTGGCAATGTGCCAAGAAAACGAGGACTTTTTCAGCAGACTTATCATACAAGATGAAACATGGGTCCATCACTATGATCCTGAAACTAAAGTCCAGTCGAAGCAATGGAAGCATGATAACTCACCACCTCCAAAGAAGGCTCATGTTCAACACTCAGCACACAAGGTGGTGGTCACGGAGTCGTGATGATGGATTTTCTGGCAGAGGGCACCACAATTAATGGGGTATATTATGCTTCTTTGCTGCAGAAATTGCAAGACACTACCAAAGCAGAAAGGCATGGCATGCTAACCAAAGGAATCCACTTCCTCCAAGACAATGACCCAATTCACAATGTGCATGTTGCCCAGATGAAAGCGCACTCCTGCAGCTTTGAAATCCTTCCTCATCTCCCTTACTCTCCCAACCTCGCACCATCTTACTTCCAAATCTTTTCAACCACCAAGTCTTTTTTGAAGGGGAAGCACTTTACAGATGATGATGAGCTTATTTCCAAGGTAAAGTCTTGGTTCCAGATGCAACCACCAACTTCTACAGATGAGGTCTTCACAACAGCATAAAGCGATGGGAGCAGTGTGTCACCATTGGTGGTGACTATATAGAAAAGGACTAACAACTATGCCAAGTTCTGTTTATCCCAGTCCCTGGGAAGTGGGTCAGGGGAAATCTTTAATGAATGCCCCTTGTATGAGATGCATAATCTTGTTTGTTTCAACTTAGATTGAGTTCCACGAGGCACTCCAACTGGACTTTCATTATGAGCAGTTACTCAAACGATGAGAAAAGATGTACATGTTCCTTGAAGCAAATGCTATTTCAATCTCATGAAATCATGGCGAAATCATTTCACCAAAAGGTTGTAATTTCTTTCCAGTTGCACTCATAGGCATCGGTTTAATGTTTCCTGGTGAAAGTGGAGAACTTGGAATGCAAAATGGCTCCTCTACTACCATGATAAGCAGTCCTTATTGGATGAGAAGTAAAAGCTGGTTTCATATATATGTGATGTGTTGTGATGCATTTGAATCGCATTGTCAAAGATCACCTTTGTAGTTGAACTTTGCTGACTGGGTATACCTATACAAGTGTGACACTTAACCCGTTTTGTTTCCTCATAACAAAATGCATAATTTTAAATGAAAATGCATAATTCAGACAAAATGCATAATTTTAAATGAAATTTTCTACAAATACCTTTCAGATTGTGTAGATTACAATTATACCAAATTTAGGGTCTAAAAATAATTGGCGAGCACTTGCATGCACATATTGACATACATCACATAATGTTTTCAAAATTTCAAATTTCATTTTGTAGTTATATATGTGCACACCCACCAGTTTTTTTGTTCTTTTTTTTTTCACATTAAATTCCGATATAATAGTAATCTAACACCATCTGAAAGGTATATGTAGGTAACTTCATTAAAGACATCCGTTTATCTAAAAGTTATAAGAAAACAAAGTCAGCTTGTGTGAATTAACTGAAGCTCCTCTCCCTTACAACTGTAAAATTCATCACAAAACATCCGATGCAGTGGTAATCTACGCTATCTGACAGTTTACCATCATTGAAGTCATGTAATAGAGCAAAGCTAAGATCAGAACTTAGGATAGCGAATGAAGTCGTCATGAGAATTTCAATTAAGAACATCACCAAGTTAAATTCCTTGATGTATTCCACTGCTTATGTCATCACAGAGAAGATAGGAATGTTTAAAGAAAAGGAAATGCAAAAAAACTAAGAACCATTCTGGAAAAGGAGAATAAAAGAAAGCAGCAACACATAGATTTGACTATAACCATGGAAGTAAGGAAAGGAAATATGAGGTTTAATGATAGAGAACAGAATTGCATGAATAAGAAATACCACCTGCTAGACAAAGGCACTCTAGTTATATTGGATATGTTAAAAAAAAAGATCAAAGCAAGTGAAGTTAAGATCAACTGTTTAGAGCAAATCATAACCTGTTCTGGATGGAAGAAATGTAGAAGTAGAGTTACCTGATCCCAAAGAAGCAATTTCATTTTGGAGCAACATCTGATCAGAGAATGTCAAACATAACAACAGAATGCTTTGGCTCCATGAAGTAGAAGAAGAATTGAAAGACATGGAAATACTGGAGGATTATCACTTTGGAAGATATTGAAGCCGAAGTTGGTAAGATGAGAAAGTGGAAGGCAGCTGGCCCAGACCAAGTTCAGGATTTTGGGTTCAAAGTTTTGAGCTACAAAAACTCCTGCAAGACGGTGTATACAAAGGAATTGTACCAGAATGGATAATCAAAGGAAGAATTGTGCTGATTCAGAAGAATCTAGTAAAGGGTGCCGTGGTCAGTAATTATTGTCCAATTGTTTGTTTACCTATGAAAGCTTCTTTTACTGGGATAATGGGAAAGAAATTATATGACCATCTTGAAAGAAATGAACTGCTAGCGGATGAACAAAAAGGCTGCAAGAAGGGATCACGAGGTACAAAGGATCAGTTGCTGATTGATAAGGCAATTCTTGGGAACTGCTGAAAAATATTAACAAGTCTATCAATGGCTGGGGTTGACTATAAGAAGGCATATGATATGGTTCCTCACTCGTGGATTCTGAAATGCCTAAAGATGGTCAGGACAGCTAAAAATAGGATTTATTTATTGAAAAACAGTATGAGAAACTGTAAAACACTTCTGACTACTGGTGGAAGAGAAATTGGACAATCAAGAGGGAAATCTTTCAAGGAGACTCTGTTTCACTCTTACTCTTTATTGTAAATATGTTACCACTCTCCATAGTTCTGAGAAAGATGAGAGCTGATTACAGTCTATAGAAAAAAAATGAGACCAATCAATCACCTGCTGTTTATGGATGATTCAAAGCTCTACAAATCCAGCAGAGATGAATTGGACTCCCTTATTCAGACTGTACAAATTTTCTCTCGAGATATCAAGATGGCATTTAATATAGAGAAATGTGTTGTTATTGAACAGAGAGGAGGGTGAAAAGTACTCAGTAGTGAAGTACGACTTTCAGATGATGAATGGATAAGAGAAGTGAACAGAGAAGGTTACAAGTATCTTGGAGTCAGGTGGTGCACACACAAGTATCTTGGAACCAGGTGGTGCACACCAAGATGACGGAGAAAATTTCTTCTGAATATACCAGAAGAGTTAAAAAGCTATGCAGATCTAACATGAATGGAGGGAACCTGATTTAAAGACATCAATGTGTGGGTTGCAGATGTGATATTTACTGTGTAGAATGGACAAAGGAAGTACTAGTCAACATGGATAGAAAAACTAGGAAGGTAATGGCTATGCATGGGTGCCTTCATGCTAGAAGTAACGTAGCAAGGCTATATCTACCAAGGAAAGAAGGTGGAAGAGGATTGGTTGGTATAGAAGTATTGTGAAGGAGATCAAGTCCTTGCATGTCTCTCAGAGCAATAGTGATGAAAGAAAGTTGCAGGCCGCACTGAGTGAGAAGACAATCATTGACGATGAAGAGACTTGCCAGGAGGTTAATATGAGGATTAATAAAGAAAAGATTATCAACTGGAAAGAGGAAGCCCTATACAGAAATTTTTTCCAGCAAACATCAGAGGAAGCTGATGAAGAATCCTGCAGATAGTTAAGAGATGAATTTTTAAAAGAGACAGAAGGACTGATTTTTGTTGCTCAAGAACAAGCTTTATGAACCAACTCGGTCAAGTGTAGCAGTATCACCTTTGTGTAGACTATGTGAAAAATAATCTGAGACAGACATATAATTAGTGGATGTTCAAAACTGGCTGTAAAGGAGTACAGAGCATGCTATAATAAAGTGGTAGTGTGAATATACTGGGAGTTGTGCAAGAAGTATGGGCTAGAATGTTCCAACAAGTGGTATGATCACCAACCTTTACCAGTAGCAGAGAATGATCAAGTGAAACTCATATAGGATTGCCAATATACACAGACAAAAAGCTGTAACATAACCAACCAGATATCACTCTCCTACAGAAGGAGTCTAAAGAATGGACCTGCATCAACATAGCTATACTTGCTAACCAGTCAGGAAGTACCAAGACCTAGCATTCAAAGTGAAACAAATCTATAGATCATGAAAAGTGAGTGTGGCACCTCTTGTAACCAGTGTAGTTGGAACCATTTTAAAGAGAACAATATTCTGGCAGCAAAAGCTGCAAATACCAAACTTTGTAGGAAGTATTCAGTTGGTAGCAATATTTAGAACAGTTCATGTGTTAAGGTGGGGGATGGAGCTGAGACATGACACAAATAAATCTGGAAAAGCTAAGTGATGACAATGATGATGATTTTTTTTCTTTTTATTACATTAAGAAAAACATTAAGGACAGCACAGGACAGAACATTGTGTGTATGTTTGTGTGTGTGCATGTGTGTTGATGTGTAAACAGGTTTAACAAAAAAACAGATAAAATAAAATACATTTTTACAATGAGTATCCCTCAATAGGGAGGAAATGTTTGAGGGCTGCTCATGGAAAAACCCCATAAAGCCATGTGTGTCCTGACTTCTGGGGCAGATACTTTTTCTCAGTTCTTTAGCTCCGATTTACACGCATATAGTCAGTGTTGGCCAGTTCACTTGCACCATGCTTGCTACTCTCATCCACTTTTCCACAAAATGGCTGGAAGACAACACTTCCCTCTCCACTCTTATTTTCCTTTTCAAGTGAAACTTGAAGAAGTTGATGAGAAATTGGCCAAAGAGGAAAGTGTTTGTCTTCAGCACCTCTAACCGCATCCAACATACAATACAACCTCTTTCGCCAGGGCCACCAGTTATATAAAACTGCCTGCCCTTCCCGGTTAAAAGAAAGTGGCAGGGCAATCTTCACAATGGATTCAGTTGACAGCTGGATCCGTCCTACACATGGTAGCAGGATGTTCAACATAAACCCACAGGTCAGCAATGCACAGGCACTGGATTAGTGCGTACAGGGTGGTTTCATCACCCTGCACACATTTTGGATATGCTCAGCTGATGGCACTTCCGTGCCTATAGAGTTTATCTTGAACTAGTAAATCTCCTGATAGTACTGCCAGGCCAGGGATTCCTGGAGGTTATCCATTATCCCTGGGCTGAAAGTTCTCTGAAAGAAAGCGGCAAGTTGATCATCTTCAATGCCCAGGCTCTTCCCAAAAATGTCATCGTGCTTTCTCGTCACTAATCTTCTATAGAACGTTAAAGCAGATTTTCCTCCTATTGCAATGCTCGAGTGGTTCAGTACAGTGAGTGCTTGAAAACATTCCACTTTCTGAGTGCTCTCTCTCTCAGTCTGCTTGACCCAAGACTGCAGCTCCATCAAGGAGACAAGCTGGGGAAACATGCATCTAGCAAATGACAACCACACCTGTTCACCGACAAGGAAGCGCTGGAGATGTCATAGCCTCATTAATAATAATAATAATAATGATAATAATAATAATAATAATAATGGTAATAGTAATAATGGTGATGATGATGATGATGATGACGATGGTGATGATGATGATGATGATGATGATGATGATCATCATCATCATCATCATCATCATCACCACCACTACCACCATCATCATGATGTTTGTCAATTTCGAATATATGAGTGTTTGAAGGAGAGAATTTAAAAAAAAAAGAAAAGAAAAAGCGAGAAAATGAAAAAATGTGAGACAAAGAAAAAAAGAACAACCTTAAAAATAAAAGAACAAAAGAAGCTGCATCTATTTGCGATGGATGCATGTAGATTTTGCTATGAAGTCACAATGGAGATATTGATGATTTTGATCTTGCCTTCAATTGGACAAATGTGTCTGTTGATTGCAGGATATAATTCTTTTATCGTTCTGTTTCTTCAACTCCAATTGTTTTGATGCCTTATGACACATTTTACGACATACAGATCGATCTGGGCAATAACTTTCCCTAAGTTAAGCTGTTGAGACTTTAATGATTGCTTCAACTTATACCTTAAGGAGAAGTCTTCCTTTACCACAATATCCATCCACTTGTTGGCCATACAAAAGAATTTTTGGAATGCGATCATCTTTCATTCGAACAACATGTCCTATCCATCTACACTGGATTCTCAGCAGCATGCTTTCGATACTGGAGATATCACATTTTTCTAAGATTTTAGCATTTGATATCTTATCTTGCCATTTTATGTTACAGATATTGCGCAGACACCATATGTGAAAGGTTTCAAGTTTCTTTATATCTCTGTAGTAAGCAGTCCATACTTCTGCACCATACTAAAGTGTGCTCAAAATAGAAGATTTGTATAGTTATATTTTAGTTTTCAACCTGTGGAGGCGCAATGGCCCAGTGGTTAGGGCAGCGGACTCGCGGTCATAGGATCGTTGTGAGTGTTTATTGAGCGAAAACACCTAACTGTACTCTTTCACCACAACTTTCTCTCACTCTTACTTCCTGTTTCTGTTGTGCCTGTATTTTCAAAGGGTCAGCCTTGTCACGCTCAGCCACTTGCGCGTTAATTTCACGAGCAGGCTGTTCCGTTGATCAACTGGAACCCTCGACGTCGTAAGCGACGGAGTGCCAGCAGCAGCAGTTTTCAACCTGACACCGTGTTCATTCTATAAACGATGGGAAAGTTTTCAGAAAGCATTTGTAGCCTTAGCTATTCTAACATTGATTTCATCATCAAGGCTACTACTACTATGATGATGATGATGATGATGATAATGGTTTTGAATTTACGCACAACTACATTGATCTCAGTGTTCAACTGGTACTTATTTTATCAAACCCAAAAGGATAAAAGGCAAAGTCGAACTAATCATAAAATATTCTCGATATCTTTTTCACTATCTGCTGGCGTGACTTTATTCCAGATATATTAACACCTTATGCAATTAAAGAAAAGAAATTATTAAAATTAGTCATTACTCATTTTGCCCCAGTTTAGACATCATTTTTTTTTTTTCTTTTTGGAAATTGAACATTATCAAATTAGACATCAATGTGGGAAGAAATTGATTTGGAATTCAGCAATGAAAAGAATACTGATTGTTAAACACCAAAGCTTATCCAGGTATGTTAGCAACCTCAATTACAATTGGGTCAAATTTGAGGAGAAATTAATTGAAAGAAAGTCCCTGTGACCTGACTATGTTGCAAAATCTCTCAACTTCAATTACAACAACTATGCTGTCCAATTTTGACTCCCAAAAATGACGCAACAGTACAAACAAAAGTACTTGCAATGGTTTCAAGGAAATAGGGAGAAAATAACAAGACATCAGAAATTACTCATTTTGCCCTACCCTTACAACACCCACCCACCCCCTCATCCTATTTATTTAATCGATTCTGGAAGGGTAAAAGGCGAAGTCGACTTCAGTGGAATTCGAACTGAAAGCGTAAAGCCGGGAGAAATGTCGCAAAGCATTTTGTCCGGCGTGTTAAAAGATTCTGCCAGCTCGCTGCCTAATGATGATAACGAAAAGGTTACTGTTTGTTTATGAATGAATGAATGAATGAATGAAAATCATAAGCTTACACATGTAAATAAAACAAGGGAACTAACTGCAAATATTTAAGTGAAACTACCAAAATGGCAGAACACGCTGCGCATCTAACTGACACCACGTCAAATAAAAGACCATCAATATTCGAAATCCTTGCACAGGATAGTCTAAACAGAGTAATACAGCCAGCAGTGAAACGTGCCGTGCGGGTAAGAATTATCAACGAAATATTATGTCTCTCTTTATGTTTTTTTTAGATTGTTAACAAGCAAATTTTATAAGTTGTATCGATGCAATTAGTGACTTTCTGTGTGTGTAAATAGTAAATATAAATAATCTACGAAATAAAACTGTTCATTTGGGGCCTGGGTATGAGAAGATATTTTTACATTTCGATTGCATATTTAGTTTAGAATATCTCGGTTGCTGGTTCAAATCCTGACGTGACACAATTTTATTCCTTGTTCGTTTCCCAATTTCTTTGATCGACCAAAGATTCGTTACTTTGTGTCTATCGTAGAGAATATTTAATCTGTTACTGTTGTTTATTTATTAATATTTTAACATCTGAATGAATATATGTATATATATTTCGGTGTTGTATTTGTTTTTTAAGTGACGTAACCCTGACACCCTAGTGAAAATCGTGCAGGTGTTAATCTGAAAATTTACCTAATTAAGAACACGTACTATTATCATTCGTTTTATTATGTTATGGTATTACATACTGTAAAGTGGCGAAAACTTTTGTGGTACGATTACTATCTGGTCACTGGTAATAAATTTCTACTGGATATGTTCAAAGTGAACTCGATTGTTAACATTCTCACTAGTTTAGGAGAGCCTTCGAAGGTCATGGGCACCATCTCCTGTTTATTGATACAAATTTACACACACACACACACACGTTGTATTTAAATCACACCCGTTAATTTTATTCGCTTTGATGGAAGGCGAGTTCAGTTCGTTAAGAGCCCTCGACGAATGTAAAAAGGTTGCATTTCGGAGAAAGGGAATTGAGAAGGGCCGTGTCTAAAATACCAGGACACCTATTAATTCACAAAGCTTATTAACTTCAGTTTAAATGCAAACACAGATTGAAGTGTACACTAACTCCACTAGTGTATTTCTAAAAACACGCATCCTAAAGAAGTACTTAATTGTTTAAGCCTCGATATTTCAACTGCTTACATTGATAAAGTCGTCGAATAGGTACATAAACAACGACCCTCACTCCTACGTAGAAACATGTCACATTCACAGATTACAAAACATATTTTTACATATATGATTACTAATTAAACGGAGTTAATTATTGTTTTGCGGTTGGTATACGAGGTGGTGCTGAAAAGTTAAAGAAAATAGAGGAGGATCAGTGAATTATAATTTTACTCAACATATTCTCCTCTCAGATTTACACACTTATTGCAGCGGTCCTTCAGTTTTTCTAAGCCCTGTAAAAGAAATAGGAACGTTGAGCCGCCAACCAGGCCTCTCGCGACACCCTTAAAGCCAGGAACTTTTCAGCATTCCCACCCCACCTCGTATTTACGAAAATAAAATAGCACACCTTAGAGTTTTGCGGATATTCAGGGATTTCACATGTGTAATGTAAATAATGCTTTATGGGTTAGAAAGTAAACCTATGATTATGATTACTAAGTCCAATCAAACTGAATCAGTTGACAATCAGGGATTCTGTATGTCGTTTCTATGAAGTCCCTCCCGTTGTGTAGCGGCGGACGTCGTTTACATACATTTATTTGCCTGGTAGCCTTAGAGAAAGAGGTTGTGTGATGGACCAGATTGAAAGAGGAAGAAAGATACTTTCCTCTTTAATCAAGTCCTCGACATTTTCAAGTTTCACTTGAAAAGGAAAGTGAGGATGGGGAGGGAAGTGCTGCTTCCCAACAGTTTTGCTAAAAAGTGAGTGAATATTGCTGGAATTGTCCGAGTGAACGGACCTATTCTAGGCATGTGTCCTAGTGATCAGGGCGACCGTAGTTTTTGTGGTTTCTCCACGAGCAGCTCTAGGAAGTCTCCTTCATTGTTATAATTATATTTTGTTACTTTCTACACAACTTTTATGTAACCCCACATTATATGTTTTTGTGAACCCTTAGCGGTTGATAAAGAAAACATTATCATCATCATCATCGTTATTATTGTTATGGCTTTAAAAATATAAAGTAAACATGGTCTGTAAATTTTTGTCTTAATATCAGCGATTCAGAATACTGAGGGATCTAAATCCAGAGCTGTATAAAAGTGTAGATAGATAGATAGATAGATAGATAGATAGATAGATAGATATGTAGGTAGATAAGTAGGTAGACAGGTAGGTAGGTAGTACATACGTACATAAGTAGGTAGGTAGACAGATGGGTAGATAGGTAGATAGATGGGTAGATAAGCAGATAGATGCGTAGATGGATGGATGGATGGATGAATGGGCAGACAGACAGGTAGGTGGATAAATAGATGGGTAGATAGATAGGTGGATGGATGGATAGGTAGGTGGATAGATAGATATAGATAGATAGATAGATAGATAGATAGATAGATAGATAGATAGGTAGATGAATAGATAGGTAGATGGAATAACAAACAAAAAGATAAGAAGGAAAGCTTCTAACAACATTAGAAGCTCTCTCTCCTTTCCTTTTTGTTTTCTTATTCTACTTCTGTATCTACTTCTGTATCACATTCTTCAAGCAAATTATAATGCTTTTCTTACCTTTTATATTTATAAAATCACAATATCAACCAAAAAGAAAAGAAAAAAAGCAAGCTATCCTTTCATCTTTATGAGTTTCTTGATTTGAATATAATTCTATCATGAGCCCAAGTCCAGACATTTTGGTGGGAGGGGTGAAGCCTAGTTGATTACATCAACCTCAGCACCTGACAGGTATTTATTCTATCCCCCACCCCCCAAGAATTGAAAGGCAAAATCAACCTTGGTCACATTTGAATTCAGAACGTAAAACCAGAATAAATGATGCTGAGCATTTTGTTCAATGCACCAACAATTCTGCCAGCTTACCATCTTGATTTGAATAATACAAAAATAATAGATGTAAAAGTAAGGTGTGTAATATATTCCTTGGATTATTATTAAGTGGGATTTTTTGTTTTTTTTCTTTTATTTTTTTTTGTTGTTGCTCCAATTAACAAGAGTTCATACAAGAATGAGTTTGTTTTTTTCTAGTTATTCATATTGATATGTTCTTAGTTATTTTCAGAAAATAAAATGTTAAACGCTTCCAATGACTCGGTGTTGTAGGAAAAAAGAGTTGGGGGTAGGTAAATTAAAGTAATGTAATTATCAATTAAATATAATTTTGTAACTGATAATTGTTATAAATAGATTCGATTGTTCAATTAAATGAAAATCTTCTTCAGTGCTTTAGGATTGAAGTGACTGAATGTTCCACAGATTGTTCTTCATTTTATGTTCACTTTTCATGGTGGGATAGATCAGTCCATCTGCCAGGTTCAGGGTCCAACTGTAGCTTTTATATACATATAAAAAATTACCATCCTGAAACGTATGTGTGTATGTAAATGTATGTATGTATATGCGTGTATAAGTATATGTATATGTATATATGTACGTGTGTGTGTATATATATAAGTAGATAACCCAGGGATGTGAGAGGCAAAAAGTTTTAATATTTCCATTGAGGTTACAGCTGTTTCATAATTTACTCTGAGATACATCATTAACTTTGATGCAAGACAGAGTGGTCATGGTTGGATTAGGGTATGATCCAATACTGAATAAGCTATACAACAACAACAAACCAACATTAGAGCTTCTACTCTATCAGTTTGCTTACTTAACATAGCAGTCAACAGTCTTTTAACCATTTTGTGACCAATCTGTCTGAAACTGCCCCAATTTCTTTGATGCTAACTCCCTATTTTAGAATGACCTTCCCAGAGAATTTCATGCTAGTTTATATTCTAAACACCAGCTTAATAATGACAACATTATTTTACTAAATTCTTCATTACTTTCAAACTTAATTGAAACAAAGACAGTGTATTTTAATAGAAATTTGGTAACAAAATGGTTAAATCACACGATAGATATCTTAGAGAAAAAAAAAAGTCAGGACATAATAGCTAACCTTGTTACATTATGCCTGTAAACAAAAATATACAAATAAAATGCAAAAGACTGGATGGTCATGGTTAGAATGCTTTTGATCATAAGTGTGATGGATCTGGGTTTAGACAACAACAATAGCATTGAAAATTTATAAACCCTACCTTGTTGGATAAGTAGTAAGAAAATAGAAAGTACTGCGTGAGGTGTTCCGTGTTAAATATTGGTAGCCATTTCTGAAGTATTTATAATACCAATAAGCAACAAAACTATTCATCTTTAAATATCTCCATTTATTAATTTTTATTTGTTGGTATTTTTATTCTCATTTTTTTTGTTTTTACAATTTTTTTTTCCTTTTAGCTTAAAATAAGAGGAGATTATTTCTTCGTTTGTCTTGCCAAATATTCAAGATAATTATTTCCTTTGTGCTTTTCTAGCCTTAACTTTTGATTATGGTTTTATTGTTTTTTTTCCTTACTCTTTTATTGTATCTTCCTTTTTTTTTTAATTTATATTTTTTTCTTTTTCATTTGCCTAATTTCCTCTTTTTATTCTCTCTGCTTTACTCTCAGATCAATAGATCATTGATTGAGTAAAAGCACCACCAGGTGATTAAAGGTGGAAAAGTGATATAACGAACTAAGTAAATAAAATGTTATCAGGCACCAGTTAATAGATCAGGAGTTCATAACCTTCTCATGTATTCTCTTACCTTTCTCTCTCTCTTTACAGCAGAAATTTACCTTTAGGGGTTTTCAGTTGATTTAACTCTCAAGAATAGGTATCAAACTGTCAGGGAAAATTGCTGCTGAGCTTCAGATATTTAACTAAGAGGAAAAACTATTAAATTGTCTGAGAATGTTACCTCTAGGCCTCAGCTCACGTGACTGTCGGGAATAGGTATCAAATTGTTAGAGAATGATAGCTCTGAGCCTCAGCTAACTTAACTTTCAGGAAAAGCTATTAAATTATATGAAACAGTATGTGAATGTTACCTAGGAAACAGTATCAAATTGTCTGAGAATATTACCTCTGAGCCTCGGGCCACCTAATTGTCAAGAATAAGTATCAGATTGTCTGGGAATGTTGCTTGTGCATGACTGATTGGCATTCTTGCTAGAGAAGATTTTCCAATTCAATTTAATTCTGACAATGGATTGATAGAATCGGTTGATTGACAGTCAAAATTCATTGTAGTGTTTAGATGTATAATCTTAGTTTAGTCATTGGAGGAGCCTGACCTTCAAGAATTTAGTTAATCATATCAGACCTAGTATTTATTTCTGTTTGCTACTTTATCATTCTTTAACTTCCAAACTGCTAAGTTGCAGGACATGGGTGCAAAGACACATTTATTTACACACACACATTCCTGTACCTACAACTCTTTATATTCTTGGTTCAAATCCTACCTTACTCAACTTTGCTTTTTATTGTTCACAGATCGATAAAATAAAGTTCCATATTTTAACGTGTATAAGGAACCCCCTAATTTCTGGGGCTTAAAATTTGGAAAAAAGGTTTTGTAAGGGATTATAATACTATCCATCTATAAGAAACTCCCATATTTTTTAACTTAATTTTTGGTAAAAAAGAGTTCCTTATACATAGGCACAGGAGTGGCTGTGTGGTAAGTAGCTTGCTTACCAACCACATGGTTTCGGGTTCACTCCTACTGCATGGCATCTTGGGCAAGTGTCTTCTACTATAGCCTTGGACTGAGCAAAGCCTTGTGAGTGGATTTGGTAAACAGAAACTGAAAGAAGCCCATTGTATATATATATATATAAATGAACATTCAAACACTGAGATTTGAAGTTAGATGTCACTACTGTTCATATCATCTGTGGATAAATTCAAAATTTGATGATATCACCAGTAGTGGCATGGGTGGAACGCAGTTATAATAGCTTCAAACAGCTATGAATTATAAATTTGCATGAAGCGTAATGATGCTTAATAAGCATCTACCTGCTAGAAATAAGAGCTAAGTCTTAAATTAATCCACCGTAGCGCACCAATATAACAGAGAAAAACAGTATGCGAGGGAAACAGAAAGAATTAAAACATTTAACAGCACAAATAAAAATATTATGCAATTAGTGATATATATATATATATATATGTATGTGTGTATATGTTTGTGTGTCTGTGTTTGTCCTCCCCTCCCCCCTGCCATCGCTTATTTTATCAACCCCAGTAGAATGAAAAGTAAGCATAATTTGGGCTAGATTTTAACACAGAATACAAAGGCTATAACTAATAACAGCAAGTCATTTTGTCCAACACTCTAATGATTCTGCCAATGTACTTATTATAAATTGTTAGAATAAGGGTTTCAAATTTTGGTACAAGGCCTGCAATTTTGGGGAGGGTATAAATCAGTTACATCAGCGCTAATGCTCAACTGGTGCTTATTTTATCAACCTCCCAAGAAGATGAAAGGCGAAGTCAACCTTAGTAGAATTTGAACTTAGAACGTTAAGATATATGCGATACCACTAAATATTTTGCCTGGAGTGATTAATGAGTTTGCCAGTTTGCCACCTTGATAAATTGTTATAATATAATAATAATTATAATTTTTATGAAAATACTATTTAGTTTAATGTGAGTGAAAAAAAGGTGAGGAAAAAACTGGAAATTTTGGATATTTCAAGATCTCTATTTAACATTGAACTTTCAATTTTGTAGGTTTTTGCGGAGCAATTTCCAGACAAGTATGGATGGCTTATAACGTATTTTAATGAGATATATGCTTGCCTGGATCTCTTCATTCAGAATTATTATTTATACAGATATGGTATGTAAACACAGTTATAAAATTCTACAGCTCTGCTAGACTAATATGTATATATGTATATGAGTGTGTGTATGTGTGTATATCTATATATCTACATATATATATATATATATATATATATATATAATGTAGATATACATATATATATATACATACATACATATATATA
>NC_068996.1:6193800-6195484 GCF_001194135.2 Octopus bimaculoides | reverse complement strand
TATATATATATATATATATATATCGTCGCCGTTTAACGTCCGCTTTCCATGCTAGCATGGGTTAGAGAGAGAGAGAGAGAGAGAGAGAGAGAGAGGCAGGGTAGATATCAGAATAGTGATTTGAGACAAATTCATGGTGGTTTCCAGATGTTAGGCTTCTGTTGGTCATCTCAGGTCATGTGGTGTTAAAGCTATGGAAGTGGCACCAACCATCTTCTCTATTCTCAGGGCGATGTTCTTGGACAAGATGTTGTCGTTACTTTGGCATCCAGTTGTGGTATAGTGTATTCAGCAAAATCAGTTCCTTGTATTGAGTACCAGACTTAGGAGAGTGGGTTAGTAACTCACTCATCCTTCATATGGGAGTATTAACATTTTAAGAAAAATTGTTTTTACATGAGAGTAACAAATTTGATGGTGTTATGGGGACATGTGAGGTTGGATGATCAACAGGGGTAGTTTATATCAGTTGCAGGGATTAAATATCCTGTCCTTTGTGTGGGACAGCCAGGCTTTGGATGGTATATCTGAAATGTCAGCTGCCAGTGGCTTGAAGTACATTAACAGGGTGTACCTCTGGTGGCAGCAAAATGATAGGTCATTCTTTCTGTTGATAGATACTGTAGATTGGTGAAGTATGTGTAGTCTCTCACTGAGTCAGAGTTGGCAATTGCAAGTTCAAGATGAGTAAGAGAAGGAAGCCCTGTCAATGGTACTCCATTTGATGTTGATGAAGTTGTTCTGATAGTCATGGTGTCCTCAGATGAAACGGGACAGGGAAGTAGAGTATTCCCTATCCTTGCATGTGTAGAAGTGAATATGTTGTATATACCCTTCCCTAAAATCATTGGTTCTTGTACTTGTAATGTTTTATGATGCCATCAGATGGTGTGAAGGTGACTCTATAGACTACAGCCTTTTAGAATTTACAGACTTGTGGGGAAAATTGTATATGTGTGTGTTTGTGTCCATTGTATTGTATGATGTTTGAAGCAATATTGTCTAAGCAGGAGTTATTGACTTTAACATTGTGGAGATTGAAGAGTTTATAATAGCTATGAATTCTACCTTATAATTTTTTTCTTTTTATCTATATTTTCAATTTGTAATTCTTTTTACTAGGTGGATCATTTACAGAACAGTTTTATGGAATGAAACGTGTAACAAATAGTGAAAAGGCTCTTAAATATCTCCCGAAGAATGTTCATTTAAAGTCTCTATTATTTTTGGTATGTCACTTCATTTTATTTGCTTTTTAACTTCCTTCTTGATCCTCTTTCGGTTTTTCTCTCTTTTTTTTTTTTAATTAATGTGTTTAATTATTTGTCCAAATTCAGTTCTATCTTTTTTATTTCTTTTTCTATTTTGACTCTTTAGATTATTGTCATATTCAAAAGCATGGTTATGTGGTTAAGAAGCTTGTTTCCCAACCATAACGTTTTGGGTTCAGTCCCACAATGTGGCACGTATGTATATATATATATATATGTATGTATGTATGTATATATATATATATATATATATATGTACATATGTATATATATGTATGTATGTATATATGTATGCATGTATGTGTATATATGTATGTATGTGTATATATATATGTATGTGTATATATATATATATATGTATGTATGTGTATATATATATATATGTATGTATGTGTATATATATATATATATAT
>NC_068996.1:6180449-6190277 GCF_001194135.2 Octopus bimaculoides | reverse complement strand
TATATATATATATCATTATTTAACAAGAATAATATTGACAGTGACTTTAAAGTTTCAGCCAGCTAAGCCATCATCAGACTTAACTGGCTGAAATTTCAAAGTTAGTGACAATATTATTCTTTAACAAGAATAATAAATTTGTGCTCTACAAAAGTATGGGGCAGCCCATGAGATTAATATAAAATTATTTTAATTATAATTGAACATAAAAACAAACAGTAACATATTTATACATATAAATATGTGTGTGTGTGTGTGTCCTTGTTTTGACATAAAATGATGATTTAAATGAGCACATAGCTTTTGTCTTCCCTGATCTAGTAAGTCTGTAGATCTGATTGAACATGTTGGGCTCCCAACAATTGCAAGACTGAATTGAAAATTTTTTTTTTTTTACTTTGTATCTTTTACTTTTTACTTGTATCAGTCATTAGATTGTGGCCATGCTGGGGCACTGCCTTTAAAGAACTTTTAATCAAATGAATCAATGCCAGTCCTTACTCTTTTTTAAAGCCTGGTATTTATTCTATTGGTTTCTTTTGTCAAACTGCTAAGTTACTGGAACTCCAACACATCAACACCAGTTGTCAACAAGCAGTAGTTGGGAATAAACACAGATAGACACACACACACACATGCACTCACTCACTCACTCACTCACACACACACACACACACACACATACACTCACTCACTCACACATACACACACACACACATGCAATGGGCTTCTTCCAGTTTCTGTTTACTAAATCCACTCACAAGGATTTGATTGGCTTGAGGCTATAATAGAAAACTATAGTAGAAAACTGTCTAAGGTGTCACAGAGGAGGACCGAACCCAAAACTATGTGGTCAAGAAGTGAGCTTCTTGACCACACAGCCTAGTCCTGATCTAGCAGACTACTAGTGAGTTGTCATGTAACCACATTATACTGAACACAGACATGTCTATGCCAGTACCTTATTATTCCAAAATTAAATTGTCTTTTGATCTTGTTCCAATTTATTTCTTTAGGTAATTGTTCCATACATCAGAGAAAAATGGAAACTCAGTTATGAAAATTTCAAAGAAAATCAGCATCAGCATACACCTAGCATTTATAGACAGGTGAGTTTTCATTTTGTCTTAAAATTTCTGGTTCTCTGCATTTCTAATTGCATGGGTGAGATGGGGGGGTTACTATCAAACTTGATGCAGGACAAATATCTCATGAGATATTTTGTTTGTAAAGTATTGGTTTTCAGTTGTTTTTATATCCTTTGCTGACATATCTCTGTGAAACCACACACTCATACTCACATGCACTCACACACACACAATCATACAACATACATACATATATGTGTGTGTATATACATCATCATTATCATTGGCATTTAATTTCTATTTTCCACATTGGCATACTTTGGATGGTTTTGATAGGAGCTGGCAAGCCAGAGAATTTTGGCATAGTTTCTACAACTGGATGCCCTTCCTAACACCAACCACTCCACAGAGTTTTCTGGGTGCTTTTTACATGGCACCAAACTGGCTGCAGAAACTTTGCCAGACCCTATTGAGCCTGGTGCAGCCTCTGGCTCACCAGTCCTCAGTCAAACCGTCCAGCACATGCCAGCATGGAAATCGGACGTTAAATGATGATGACGACGACTCTATTTGCATTAATTTAATTACTTTCATTTCATTTTTATAGTCTTAATTTTGAGAGTGATAGAATTTTATTGGTATCATCATCATCATCATCATCATCATACATTTGCTTTCCATGCTGTCATGGGTTGGACGGTTTAACTGAAAACTGGTAAACCAGGGAGCTGCACCAGGTTCAAATCTGATTCGGCCATGACCATAATCACGCTTGGCTTTACAGGTCTTCACAAGCACAGTGTATCGCCAATGGTATGGCATGGATGCCATTGACAAGACACCAGCATCAGCCATGACCATAATCTCACTTGGCTTTACAGGTCTTCACAAGCCAAAGGTTTCAGTCACCTGTCACTGCTTCCTTGAGGCGCGACACTCAAATGATGCTTTTTATGTACCACCAGCATGGGTGCCAGTTCAATGAATTTAATAAATTTTGACAACTAAGATACAATGTTGCCTGTAAAAAGAGTGGACTAGCAGGAAAAGGTTGGATGCAGGAATTATAATTATACTTGATTATTTGAACCTGAAAAAATGCAGAAGAAATGGAAGCTTCAAAATATATATGCAAGCCAAATATTTTAGAGAGGAAGCTTTAAAATATTGCAGTTTAAGTTGAAATTTTTAAAGAAAAGAGAGAGTATGAAATATGCAGATAAAGATGAGAAAAGTTATAATAAATGATTTAATAGTTCTGAGTTCAATTAGCTAGATTATTAAATTATCTCATTAGAATATTTTTCTCTATCAGTTCATTACTAATATGCCATATTTTAACAAAATTAATGATATTTTTCTTACTTCATATTCCACCTTCTTTGTAATATTTTCCAGCTTCCATCTCTTGTTCTACAGATTCAGTTAACCTCTCTCTCTCTCTCTCTCTCTCTCTCTCTCTCTCTCTCTCTCTCTCTCTCTCTCTCTCTCTCTCTCTCTCTCTCTCTCTCTCTCTCTCTCTCTCTCCCTCTCTCTGATAGCTACTCAATATCCCTTACTTCCAAGACAGCCACTTGCATTCCTTTGCTGCAGAGTATGGTTGCTGGAGCTCTTCTATATTTGGCATATGATAGTGGAGTGGCGGCACCTCTAGCATACCAAGATGCATTGGTGGCTTTTTTTTTTATTTGGTTTCCTCTGTGGCACAAAGTCAATAAGACTGAGAACAACTGTAGTTCTATGTCGTCTCTCTCTCTCCCCCTTATACTCAGACTCCCTCAGTATACCTCCCCCTCTCTCTGTACATTGTGTGTATTCTGTGCATGTGGTTTTCGTACAGTGTGTTCATCAGCGTAAGTAAAACCAAGGCTTATTTTCCATTCTTCTGTTGTTCTTTCAGATCAGAATTCATCCGATGAAGACTGCTCTGTTAAGTGTCTTTCCCCATATCAATGGTTTGTGGGAATTATTCATATTGTTGTTTGAACTAGGCTATATATTTCAACATACAAACTGGTCATCTCCAGACCAGTATTTCGCTGGTGTACAACTAGTAGCAGACTCTGAAGGAAATGATGTCTTCTCAAAAGCTGATCCTAAGAAGACAAATTTCCAATTATTGTTTTGTAGGTAAGAAATTACAAGTTTTACTCTCTTTTAACAATGTTTATATGGGTGCAACGTGTGTGTGTGTATAAGTGGTCACTCTCTCTCTCAAATATACACTTATGCACATCAACGAACATGCATATAGACACTTGTGCACACACATGCTCATACCCATGCACCTACACATGTACACACTTATAGATACACACACACACACACACACTTATACAATACATCTATATATCAATTACTTTAATTCTGTTTAACTATTAATTTATTAAAAAGTTTTCTATCATAAAACTAAGTGAAGGCATGGCTGTCTGATTAAGAAGTTTGCTTCAGAGTCATGTGGTTAAAGGTTCAATCCCATTGCAGAAACTTTGTCAGCTAACACTATACTATCACCATGAGTTGACCAATACCAACAATAAAGGGAGTTCACTTTACACCAGTTTTGCATAATCAGCCCCAGCCCCAGCCCATTCAAAAGTACCTTAGATCGTAGGACGACCTGCTGTGCTTACCTTGGATCGTAGGACGACCTGCTGTGCTTACCTTGGATCATAGGACGACCTGCTGTGCTTACCTTGGATCGTAGGGCGACCTGCGGTGCTTGAGGAAACCTATTGAGTCAAGTACATCAACATCAGAATGAAAATCAAATGGAAATTGTAGTTGTGATACCTGCGCTGGTGGCATGTAAAAAGCACCATCCGAACATGGCTGATGCCAGCGCCTCCTTCACTGGCCTCCGTGCCGGTGGCACATAAAAAGCACTCGCTACACTCTCGGAGTGGTTGGCGTTAAGGGCATCCAGCTGTAGAAACATTGCCAGATCAGATTGGAGCCTGGTGCAGCCTACTAGCTTCCCAGACCCCAGTCGAACTGTCCAACCCATGCTAGCATGGAAAACGGACGTTAAACAATGATGATGATGATGGTGGTGGTGGTGGTGGTGAAACAACTTAGTTCTTATTAAGTAAGTGTTTGGGACATAAATTAAACAGGAATTTCGATGGAAGGTTTTAATTTAGATCACTTTAAGATAAGATTACATCATAGAAGCAGGTACAGTTGCAGGTGTGTTGATATCAGAAGGGTTAGGGTTAGGGTTAGGGTGTAAATCCCAACATCTGCAATGTTCCTGTAAAATGCAGCAGCCCAATGTAGTCATTAAATGAAGATGATAATTCTTTTTTATTTTGGCACAAGGCCAGTGGTTTTGAAGGGAGTGAGTAAGTTGATTATATTAACCCTAGTGCTCAACTGATATTTATTTTATCCACCCTGAAAGGATGAAAGGCAATGTCAACTTCATGGCCGTTTGAACTCAGATCACAAAGCCAAAAGAAATACTGAACATAGAGGGGACAAATGAGGACAGACAAAGGGATTAAGTCGATTACATTGACCCTGGTGCATAACTGGTACTTAATTTATCGACCCCAAAAGGATGAAAGGCAAAGTCTACCTCGGCGGAATTTGAACTCAGAACATATTGGCAGATGAAATATCGTTAAACATTTTACCCAGCATGCTAACGTTTCTTATTTCTTTATTGCCCACAAGGGGCTGAACATAGAGGGGACAAATAAGGACAGACAAACGGATTAAGTCGATTATATCGACCTCAGTGCATAACTGGTACTTATTTAATCGACCCTGAAAGGATGAAAGGCAAAGTTGACCTCGGTGGATTTTGAACTCAGAATGTAGCAGAAGACAAAATACCGCTAAGCATTTCACTTGGCGTGCTAACAATTCTGCCAGCTCACCAGTGTAATAATGATTCTGTCAGATTACTGTCTTTATAAATGATAATGATAACGAAGTTTCGAGCTTAACTCTTCACTTGTACAAACATGCTGAACATTTTTGTTAATAATTTTTTCTTGCTTTTTTAATTTTTTAATTTTCTGTTTCCAGTAATGTTTTTACGAGTTTCATGAATCTTCTGAAATACCTGTTCAAAATAACATCTTTTGGTTTGTCTACTGGGTTATCTGTTGGAGTATTCTTCCTTCAATTTCTGGATTACTGGTATAACACACAAAATAAAATGAACTCACCTGTTGCTCTGACAGCTCTACCAATCCCTCCGAAACCTGAGAAGGTAAAATACTTTCTTGTTACTTTTGTTACTTGTTAATAACATGAATTTGTAGGAAGTTCCAGCGGATTTTCAGATTTAGTTGATCTTGGTCCAAAATTTATTTACCTGGATTTTAGTCTGGGTTTTCACTTCACTTTATTTCACAAGTCAGTCAAAGAGTTTATAGTAGTGACTTGACTTGCTAGAAATAGCAGTCAAATACTACACAAGTTATACCTTTCTTCTTCTTTAGGTGACCATGTCCTGCCACAATTCTCTGTTTTTGTTTTCCATAACAGTTCCACTTCCTGATGTTCAATACATCTTTCTTTTTACCAGTTTGTCGAGCTTGACATACATGTTCTTCTCCCTCCTCTGTTTCTTTTCCCTTCAATCTTTCCGGTCATCGCTAAATTCTCTGGGCATTCTTTCCCCATCACATTGGCCCCCATATGTTCAAGCATGACAAAAGTGGGGTTTTAGGATATCATTTCTGGTGTGGAGGATGGGTTTTCTTAAGTACAGAAAATTGCTAATCATCTCAGTCTTCGTCATCTCTTCCCTAAAGTTCAACATCTTGAGATCAGCATCTCTCATTCATTTCACACAATTCAACATTTCAGTACACACACACACACACACACAATTGTCCAAATACTAAAATATCCTGTACGTTGTTTTTATTTCAGTTGAAATTACCTGCTGGTTGTTCATATTCAACATGTCCTCTTTGTAAAAAGACAAGAACTAATGACACCGTGCTAAGTGTCACTGGGTAAGTGGATGCATTTTAATTGATTTCAAATTTTGGCACAATGCCAGCAATTTGGAGGGGAGGGATAAGTTGATTAAATGGACTCCAGTGGCAGCATTGGAATCCAGGAATATGAAGATGGATGAAATACTGATAAGCATTTCCCCTGGTGTGCTAAGGATTCTGGGTAGAAACCAACCTCAACTTTTATTTTAAAGCATTGACCTCACAATCAATTTTAATTTCACAGTGAGACACTTTTGGGCAAACTGTTTTTTCCTCATAGCTGTTGTTTGACATAAGCCTTCTGGCAGAAGCCTGGGAGATGAACTTAATCAAGGACTTAGCTGGTCGACCACAAGGTTCATTTCATTGTTGTTGTATGGTGGGTTGTGTGGCTTGGTGACCCTGAGAGTTATGCCAGTGGAGTGCAAGCTCTTGGTAAGGCCTCCCATGCTGGACAAGTCAAAAGATAAAGGCTAGACTAATATTGACTACCTCTTCTGTCATCACCATCATCATTATTTAATATCAGTTTGACAGGGGCTGGCCAGCTGGAGAGCTACCCGGGGTCCAATTGTCTGTTTTGGCATGGTTTCTACAGCTGGATACCCTTCTTAATGTTAACCACTTTACGGAGTGTGCTGGGTACTTTTTACATGGCACCAGCATAGAGTCAATATTTCTACCAAGAAGAAAAATCAAAGTTACAGAATCATTGACGTTTCAAAAAACCAAGAACAGAGAGATGAAGGCCTTATCTCAGGGAAGGCAGGATATTGAAGCAGGAAAGACAGTCCAGATTCAAGAAGAGTGGACAAAAGTCTTTGATGGTCTATGCTTCCATAGGAAGTGAAGGGCTCAAGAAGAGGAAGGACATGGCTGGTAGGCTTCGTCCTGTCAAATGGTAACCATCAACATCAGAACCTTTGGTGCTTTTAGTAGACTCCATTCTTGCAATGATTTTGGATCAAGTCTCTGGTTTGAGAATAACTTGTTATCCTAATGCATTGCCCTCTATTGTAGCAATCAACGAGTATTGGTTAATTCCTTTCTTTTCCCCAATTGGTCTCAAATATCCTGGGAAATGCTGTGACCACCATATTCCCTCCTGTAAAATATCATGGATGCTACCCATGGTGGTGGTTGTTGTTTAATTTCTGGTCTGCTCTGAACCCAGTAAACATGTGCTCAAAAATATTCCAACCAGAATCATCCCATTCCAATTTTCTTTCAAGCATGAAGCATCCAGACAATATTATCTAGCATTTAAGGTGGCGAGCTGGCAGAATCAGGCAAAATGCTTAACAGTATTTTGTCCATCTTTACATTTTGAGTTCAAATGCCGCCAAGGTTAACTTTGCCTTTCATTCTTTCAGGATCAATAAGATTATTAAAAGCACTGGGGTCAATGTAATCAACTTATCCTCATTCCTGCTGGCCTTGTGCCAAAATTTGAAACCAATATTATCTAGCAGTTTTATTTATTTTAAGAAGGCTTGGCTGCTATTTCTAGCTGGTCCAATGATCTTGTTGTAGCTTCTTTAACGATGACTAATTGATTAATTCTTTCTTTTGAATGAATTGGACTATGCCCATACTGGGGCGTGCCATCTAGGGCTTAACCAATGACGTCAGCCCTTATACTTTTAAATGTGGTACTCATTTTATCATTTTCTATTTGTCAAACTGCTAAGTTATGGGATATAAGCAACAGCACCAGCTTTTTAAGTAGTGTAACTGTAAAAAACGGCAGATATGGAAACACACACATGCACACACAAGCAAAACATACTTCTGACTACCAAATTTCACATATAAGCCTATAGTAGAAAACATTTGCCCAAGATACCACACTTTACGATTGAACCCAAAAAGACATGGTTACAAAGCAAACTACATTGCGACAGCCAATTCACCTGTCTCTATGATTGATTGTGTTAAATTACTGAATTTGCATATTTCTTTTCTTTAGTGTTGACAGTAAATGTTGTATGTTTGTATTTTGTAGGTTTGTATTCTGCTATCCCTGCATCTATGATTATGTGAGTGAATACAAATGCTGTCCTATAACTAAATATCCATCAAATATTCAACACCTCGTCAGGATATACTCATCTGAATGATTTATCAGCAAAAGCAATTACTTTACAGAAAATAACTGATAAATTAATGATCCTTAACATTGGAAAAAGGTCACAAATTTTTGGAGCTGTACACACAGATATTCAAATTGATCTCAGTATTTGATTGTATGTTTTGGGGGTCTCCCTCCAACCATTTGAATTCCAGGCAAAGTCTGCCTTGGTGGTATTTGAACTCAACATGGCACCTAAGCACCTTGAGATATTTTGCTTGGTGTTCCACTAAAATCCAATATATACTGTCTTCTAGCTTCCAAAAATATCAATTTGATTTCATTATTGGATTTCGCATTATTCTGTAATTAGATATTCTTATAGAATAACTAATGTTGAATAAATTAAATTAAATCAAGAAAATAAGACAAAAGAGAAGGAAAGGAAAAGAAAAATATATATTTTGAATAATTTTCTTTTATTCAGATTTTTAATATTTCAGGTAAAATATATTTTCATATTACGTATTATAAATATGTTAGAAATAAAATTTTTTTTTAAATTTGAATTTAAAATATTTAATAGTTTTTAATGTTTTCATATTAATTTGAATTAAATTAACTGAACCAAATTCGATGAGTGGCACCTGTGTCAGTGGAGCGCTAACAGCACCATCCGAGCGGAATCACTACCAGAGCAGCTGGTGGCACATAAAAAGCACCATTTGAGCGTGATTGTTACCAGCATCGCCTTACTGGCACTTGTGCTGGTGACATGTGAACAAAACATTCAAGCGAGGTCGTTGCCAGTGCCGCTGGACTGGCTCCTGTGCATGTGGCACATAAAAAACACCATTTGAGCATGGCCATTGCCAGTACCACCAGACTGGCCCTCGTGCCAGTGGCACATAAAAAGCACCCACTACACTCTTGGAGTGGTTGGCGTTAGGAAGAGCATCCAGCTGTAGAAACTCTGCCAGATCAGATTGGAGCCTGGTGTAGCCATCTGGTTCACCAGTCCTCAGTCAAATCGTCCAACCCATGCTAGCATGGAAAGCAGATGTTAAACGATGATGATGATGATGATGGATTAGCAAGAATAAGAAACTAACAATCTCTAATTGTTATTTATGTTGTTACTACCTTTCTTTGCCATCATCATTGTTTTAATATCCTCTTTTCTATGCTTGCATGGGTCAGATGGAGTTCATTGAGGCAGATTTTCAATGTCTGGATGCTCTCCTTGTCCCTTACCCTCCTCACCTGTTTCCAAACAAGGTAATATTTCCCCGTGACCAGACATATTTTCATGAAAGATTGGAAACAAAGAACACCACTTGTATGACAGTGACACTCATTTACAATAGTGTACCGTGAAGACAAGGAAACACAAGCAAATACACATCCCCCCAACATATACGAGGGTGAGTCAAAAAGTAATGCCATTTTGTTTAGGACAGGTATAATTATCAACACAGGAACATGTATCATATATCAAAATGAAGCTGGTCCTCTGTGGATCACATCCCTACTTCTCAACATAGTCAGCGTTTCTCTCAATAGCAATGTTCCACCTTTGAATGAGAGCATGTATCCCTGCCTTGTAAAATTCTGTTGACTGTTCTTTGAGCCACTTCTTCACTATAGTTTTCACTTCCTCGTCACTGGACTATCATCTCTTCGGCCCCATGAAAGAGGGTTTGAGAGG
>NC_068996.1:6178531-6180424 GCF_001194135.2 Octopus bimaculoides | reverse complement strand
CATAGATACATACTCTCATTTGAGGGTGGAACATTGCTATTGAGAGAAACGGTGACTATGTTGAGAAGTAGGGATGTGATTCACAGAGGACCAGCTTCATTTTGATGTATGATACATGTTCCTGTGTTGGTAATTATACCTGTCCTAAACAAAATGGCATTACTTTTTGACTCACCCTCGTATGTATGAGCAAACAGATTCTAAAGAGACGTGTTAGTAGGACTTGTATTAGTAAAGTAAAATCAACAAAAAGTGTACAATGAACCTGCCATGAGAAAGGAAAACCCAATGTTTTGGACAGATTCCTTCTTCAGGGAAAAGTTGAAAGGAAAAAAATTAATGAAAGACAGCAGAGTTTTACACCCTCAGTATTAAAAAAAAAAAACTGGGTCCTACTGGAAAGAAACACAAAATCATGTGAGCTTCAAGAGAGAGGTGGGAGGAAGTAAGTAGAAGAATCACGTGACATAGAGGGTGAGGTGAGAGGAAAGGACAAGGTAAGAGGTGGCATTCATCCAATAGTGCATTATTTTGATTAATTTAATAGAAAATCTTCAGGTTTTTTGACATTCCTATAGAATACAATCAGAGATTTATCTAGTGTACCAAAAAGCATAATTTCTTTCGATTTGTATGTTTTAAGCATTGTAGATTGCAAATCTAAAATAAAAAGAATTGGAGGTAGAAAGAAGCCCCACACATTTTCCATAATTTTTTATTTTAACATTTTAGAAAAATTTTTAGGATTTATATTATGCATAATTTTGAGGAATCATAATTTCATGTGTTAAAAATATTGATCTGATAACTTTCAGAAGGAAGTCAGATCTGAAAACTTATGGGGAAAAGGCTACCACCCAAATAAAAGCCTTTTCTTTTCTTTTTCATTCTTGAAGATTCATAATCTGTGATTCTTAAAGCATGGATACAAAGAAGTTATGGGTTTTTGTGCACCAGTTAATTTTGGACTCAATTGTATTGGAATGTCATTTCATTTGCTGTTTTTAGGTCTTCTTTAACTTATTTTAGTCAATACACAGCAGCCATTCTAGGGCACTGCCTTGAAAGGTTGTTTTAGTCAAACAAATTAATCTCAGTATTTATTTTCTAAAGGTCTAGTATTTATTTTATCAGTTTCTGTTAGCAGATCACTAAGTTACCAGACATAAACAAACCAACACTGGTTGTCAAGCAGTGGCAGGAAGAACAGACAATGAAACACACACACACAACTGGCTTTCAGTTTCCATCCTCCAAAATGCACTAATAAGACTTAGTTTAATTTCTGGTTGACCTGGAGCTTATGTCTTTTATGTGTATAACAGGTCGGACACCAGTTTTTTTATGTTGGTTGTTTGTTACAACAGGTCGTTGAAATGTGAGATATACTATATCTTTATTTATAATGTTTTCATTCGTAAGTTATAACGAATATTATTGTTTATTAATTAAAAGCTATAATGATAATTTCGTTACAATTAAACCTTGGGAGAGGCATTATGCCGGTAATAAACACATACACTGGTTCAGTCCTTTATTAATTTATATAGTTTTTTGTTAAATTATTTCATTGCACTCTTGCAATCTCTTCAGTAACTTGTCTCTCCACTTCCATTTATTTTGAATGTATGATCTGGCGTTGTTTCGAAACTGTTCGGTATGAGCATGTGAGTGTGTGCAAGCTCGTATGTGTGCACGCTCATATGTGTGCACGCACTTATGTGTTCGTGCCTACACGCAAGCATGTGCGTCCACATGCGTGTCCGCAACAATTTCGTCCACATCAGATCAGACAGAGACCCTTTCCCTTTTTTCTTTTTTTTTTTTCCTCCCTTTCTAAATCCAAATTTATCCATCCACGTTCATACTCCGCATCACACGTGCGAACAACAC
>NC_068996.1:6175982-6178122 GCF_001194135.2 Octopus bimaculoides | reverse complement strand
TCCACACACCATTGATCTAATGGATCTCCCTGGTTTTTCTACAACATTTATCCTCAACTTGGCACTTTTGAGGATTTTTCGAAATCTGCGGGCCAGCTCTCTGCGTGGCGCGGCGTCCACAAACACTACTCCCCGGAACTTGTTGGCACTGTACTATGCGCTCTTTCTATTTGTTTTGTCACTAATCCCTTGTAGTCTATTCCACTGTTTGCCATGGTATCTAGGTTGTGTTCCGTCTGTATCCCCGACAACAATCTCCCCAAATTTCCTGCTAGCTCCCCTATACACCCGGACTCCACCTCTCTGGCTGCACCCCGAAAACCGCACGCGATGCATGAAGTCTTGAACACGCCCCCCCCCATGGACCACACAGGGGGGACACATTTTTCACCACTCCAACCAAATCGGCCATCAACACATCAACCCTCACACCATGCGACAGAGCCGAACTCCCATGGACAACACACCTTGAAGACACAGGTTTCATACAATGCGAGCGGAGGATTTGAACCCTGTCACCAACTGTTTCCAGCCAAAGTTCTGTGTCAAGCACCGGGAGTCCCATGCCCAGGTGCCCTGCCGGGCAATCCACTACCACCCCGATACTCTGGTGCACTGCACCAGCCACATTCTGGATGTCCTCCATCACGATCCCCCCGCTCCCCTCAGTCTGAATCTTGCACACGAAATACACACACGAAAGATAATCTCGTTACTTATAACTTAATTATAAGTATTTATCACTAAGCATAACTCTTAGTTTAGTTTAGGCTGCGTAAATGTTATGATGTATACATGACAAGGCGCTGAATGAGCGTTTATTACGTACATGTATGTTGAAGAGATAGATTATATTTTTTTGACCGTTACACATAAAAAATACAGTTTCATTAATATACAGAAATAAATTCAACAAGTTGAAAGAAACGAGAAGTAAAAGGAATTAAGTTTCTACATTAATTTATTATATACATATTTTTACATTTATAGAAATTTAGAAACAAAGCATTTCATCGTAGAGAATTTTACGACTTAAATTTATTATTAACTAGTTTCTCATTCTAACTAATAAGGTTTCACGACAATTCAATATTGTCGGATTTGAGTATTGAACATGGCATATATATTAGCCTATACTCAAAAGGGTGAGTGCCGCGGACTTGAGTAACATCCAATGATCACTGGAGATTTGGCCGAAAATCAGGGTTTTTATAACTACTCATACACGAATCATAGAACCGTAACCCCGTGAAAGATTTCTTCAACGAAGTTCATTATTCGTATATGGGCAGTAATTTTTAACCAATGAGAAATCAATAATTTCTCATGTTCGGGCAAACGAACTTACGTTCTCTCTCCACCTCTATTGAGTTTGCTACATGTCTATAGGCTGACTTGGAGCTATAGTGCAGTGGGATTGAACCAGAAACTATAAACATTTTTTTTGGTTTTGTGGAACTTCAGTTCATTGGGATGACCCGCATTGGATAACCATTGAGAAGATCCCAGAATGTGAGCACCACAGATACAACAGACCAAAAAGTGTTACAAATGTGACTGTTCTTTGGTTGTTTTCCCATCTAAGTAACATGTCAAATTCAGAAGTAAAACGAAAAGGAACAATGGGTAGGGCGATAATTTACGAGTTGATTTTCTTTCTTCATATCTCTAAGAAAAGTGGGTATTTTTTTTTATATCATTTTATACAAGTTCTATTCAAAAGGTGTAGATTAGGATTATATCAGAATCTAATGTAGGGGGTGGGGAATGTTAGTAGTACACACATACAGACTGGCAGACATAATTTTTTCCAAAATTTCAAGTTGCATTCTGTTTATATATATAAGACCGGGAAAGCCCCCGGCCCATCAGGAATCACTGCAGAGATGCTCAAAATATCTGGCAGTGTTGGCTATAGCCTAGTCACCCGTATTACGAACCAGGTGATACACGAAGGAGTCATACCCAATGACTGGTGTAGCAGCATCATAGTCAACTGCTACAAAGGTAAAGGTGACGCTTTAGATACAAATAATTACAGAGGCATCAAGCTGTTAGATCAGGTTATGAAAGTTACAGAGAGGGTCATAGCCCAACTAATTAGGGAGCGAATCAATTTAGATGAGATGCAGTTTGGGTT
>NC_068996.1:6171802-6174310 GCF_001194135.2 Octopus bimaculoides | reverse complement strand
GACACGTAAAAGCACCCACTACACTCTCTGAGTGGTTGGCGTTAGGAAGGGCATCCAGCTGTAGAAACTCTGCCAAATTAGATTGGAGCCTGGTGTTGCCATCCGGTTTCACCAGTCCTCAGTCAAATCGTCCAACCCATGCTAACATGGAAGGCGGACGTTAAACGATGATGATGATGATATATATATATATATATATGTGCATGTGTACGAGCCCTCCATTATTTTTTTATTTTTATTTTGCACAAATTCCGATATAATTGCTATCTGCATCATCTGAAATGTACTTAAAATATATCCATTTGTCTGAAAGTTATGAAGAAACAAAGTCATTGTATGTGTGTTTACATACAGCCATCCATGCGTTAAGTACGTATGTACTTAATCAACAATATATCAAGGGTGTTTACTGCTAGAGAAGCGAGACATTTTAAAGGTGAAATAAACATTAAAAGTGGTTCACTTGACTCAGAAACTGCAGGAGAATATCAGCGAATAAACGCAAATTAAAGTAGGTAGCAACGTAAAACAATAAATGAAGAACACTTCATCTTTTCTGTTTTCAGTTTATTATAATATTCTCTCGTTTTTGATGTGATAATAATTTGAGAAAACTCTTCTCTATGTTATCCTGGAATCCTGACTAACTTGTAGCTAATTTCATCAACAGCTCTTGTGTAGTTGTTTTTCTTAAGCAAAGAACTGTAAATGTCAGTGTGCGTGCACACTGGTAATATGCTTTTGCATTATTTCAGCGATAGTAAAGCGGTGAGTTGGCAGAAACGTTAGCATGCCGGGCGAAATGCTTAACGGTGTTTCGTCTGTCTTTACGTTCTGAGTTCAAATTACGCCGAGGTCGACTTTGCCTTTCATCCTTTCAGGATCGATAAATAAAGTACCAGTTGCGTTCTGGGATCGATCTTATCGACTGGCCCCCATCCCCCAAAATTTCGGGCCTTGCGCCTAGAGTAGAAAAGATTATTTCGGCGATCTTACGATAGCAGTACCAAAGATCGGCCTTTTCCGTAAGAAGTGTTGGAGGGAAAGAGGGAAACGATGTCGTATGAGCGAAAGAGATAGAGAGAGCGCGATTTCTTTTGAAGTTGGCATGTGTGTGTGTGTGTGTGAGAGAGAGAGAGAGAGAGAGAAAGAAAGAAAAAAAGTGAGAGAGATAACTGAAATAAACATACAAGCAAAAACAAAAAAACACTTTCTCTTTCTCTCTCTCCCTCCCTTACATGCACATGTACGTATGTACAAAAAAAAATGTATGCAATAGGTGTACGTATGTGTGTGTGTGTCACTGAATCCATTCACACGCACACATACATAACCTGCGTGCGTGTGTCTATGTGTGTCACTATAGCCATACATACATACATAACCTCTCTCTCTCACACTAACAAAAGAACTTCACCACACTCTGTCTCGCATACTCACTATAAAAAGGAAATAAAAATAATTTCAGTTATCTCTCTCTCTTTCTTTCTTTCTCTCTCTCTCTCTCTCTCTCACATACACACACCAGCAACATTACACACACACACACATGCCAACTTCAAAAGAAATCACGCTCTCTCTATCTCTGTCGCTTTTACGACGTCGTTTCCTTCTTTCTCTCCAACATTTTTTACGGAAAAGGCCGATGTGATGTAAATAAACACACGTGGGTGCTTTGATACTGGTTATTTCATCTATAGTACTTTCCAAAAGTATTCCAATCACCAAAAACGATATTTAGTGAAATTCGCACCTGCTTGGCAACCGACGTTAAAACTTACTGTCACTCATTTTATAATGCATGTAATTAGCCTTTGAAGTCGAAATAAAAAATTACTATTTTTGTTGAATTCTGTGATAACATTTATTAATATTTTGATAATTTTAAAATTATCACACATTTGTCCTTAGTCTAATATATAAAATTGCGATGTTTGTTTATATTAATAAATCCAGTAATGAATATTAAAAATTCTAATAATAGTTTTGTCGAACTCTCCCTTGGCTAGAAGTAGAAAAGTAGTCCAAAACTTTGATATTTAAAAATGGGCGGGGGTATGAAAGTGTACAAGCGCCTTATATTTTTCGTTAGCCTCTAAAGATTTCCATAAAATAAATTACGATGGTTAATGTAATATTTGAGGGTTTCTAAATGATTGTGAATAGATAGGACAGCAAGAGATGGAGCTGAGAGCGGCAAAATAAACAAACGTTTATTAGTTTCTGAGCGGAGCACGTGATCGTTGCTAAGAAACCACTAAACATAATTTGATTGCATTCCTACTGAACCCGTCGGAAAAAAAAATCGCAAATATGATGAATCTAGAAGAATATTTTAAAACCACCTTTGAGAATAAACTTCTCTTGTAAGTGCATATGTAGCTTTACGATAATTTTCGATAAGCTTTATTTTTCATTTTGCTTTTGTTTACAAACTTGTATTTCTATCAATCACTCGTATTGGTTTTAGTTCTACACTTGTCAACGTTTTGCTTATCATATATATAT
>NC_068996.1:6163701-6171788 GCF_001194135.2 Octopus bimaculoides | reverse complement strand
TATATATATAATTGTTATTGTGGTTTATTCTTTGGGGTGTCGATAAATTTATTGATTGTGTAAATTGTGACGATAAAAGTAAAATATATTGATCAAAGAAATCAGCGTCCTTCGATTCCCAGCCTGAACAATTTCAACATCCACTCACTGGTCACCAAAAGGCATGAGTTTACATCATGCCACTTATTGTCACTAAAATATCTTAGAAATAATTACTCTTCATGGAAAGTGCTTGCCGAACGAGGCCTTCAACTGTGTGGCAGCAGTCACCAAACTATTTTGTACGGTGTCGATAAAACGTTACGATTTCTTGATTTATCTTTGGTAATTTTTTCAGATTAACACCCGCACGATCTTCACTAGGGTGTTACGGTTAGGGTTTTAGGGTCAGGGTTAGGGTTTTAGGGTTTGGGTTAGGGAATTCCGTCCCTAATCGTAATCCTAACACCCTAGTGAAGATCGTGCGGGTGTTAATCTGAAAAATTACCAACCTTTACTTAACTCTTGGTCGTCTGAGAACTTTCCAGTATGAATTATTTCCTTACTCGACCCACTTCCTCAGTCGGCGAGAGATATGTATGGGAAAACACTCGTATCCTCATATGAAAGGAGAAAACGCACGCGTGCACACACATTACCAAGAATGTGTGCTTGGGAGTCAAAAATATATATATTTCATAGAATAAAATTCCGAATGAAAGAAAACCGATGATGATCAGTATTAATTACCTGTCTACAGCCTAAACTGTAACGCAACTTTTTCTTCCCTCACTCTCAAGTAAAAAGTCAAAACCAGTAACATCTCATTCTGAATTCCTGCTATCAAGAGGCGTTATCGATCAGTCATCTGTATACTCTTGTTTTGTTTCTTTAGTTGGGAGGATAAGAAAATGCATTCTCCTCTCGTGTTTCTCTGCGGATCTTTCTCAACTGGTGAGACTGAAACAAATCAAGTTCTGTTTAAACTTTTCTATTGGTTGGTATCTACATGGAAAATGTGGACAAGAAGAATTGGGGATAAGTGTTTTTAAGATAAAATTTTGATGTGACAAATCGTACGGAAGATGACAGAAATGGAGAGGCAGCTTATTCATTCAAAGAAGCCAAAACTGTTATAGTAATGGTAGGAGATACACTTTATCTCTAAGCTAGTAATTATTGCATATTGGTGAGTGAATGTTAGCTAATCAATTGTGAGAGATTTTTCTTTAGGCAGTGTAGTCATCATCATCATCATCATCATCATCACGCTGGCATGGATTAGAATCGTTCAACTCAATGCTAGCATGGTGTTGGATGATTTGACATGAACCAATAAGTCAGAGAACTGCTCTGAGCTCCAATATCTGTAGTTGGATGCCCTTTCTAATGCCAGCCACTTTATAGAGTGTACTGAATATTTTTTCCATAGCTGGATCCCTCAAATGAATAGAGTATATGGTATTGAGAGATATGAAAATATGGAAGGACTAGAGCAAGTGCCTCGTTGAAGATATGAATGCATGGTTTCCCCATCTGGAAAGAGAGAGAGAGAGAGATGTGAAGTCAATGTACAAAGTGAATGCGAGGGAAAGAGTAGGAATAGAAGAATGGAAAAGGTGGGTGGGTAGGTAAGTGGGAAAGAGTGAAATTAGTGTGACAGATGACAATAATGGTGGTTTGGTACAAGGTAATTTTGGCTGATGATTATTTTATCAATTCTAGAAAGAACGAAAAGCAAAGCTGATCCTTGTGAATTTTGAAATTACAACACAAAGTTGAAAAACTCTAGAAGAAAAAAAACACACAAATGAAAACAATTATGAGACTTTTACAACTTGGATCACCGATATTGACCAATGTGATCAATAATTGAATTCAGTGTGAAATTTTGTAATTGACATTGTAGACGTCATCGTCATCATCATCCTCAGCAGCAGCATTTAACATCTTTTCCATGCTAGCATGGATTGGACATTTTCACAAAAACAGATGAGCCAAATGTCTGCACCAGATTCTATGTTTGCTTTGGCATCATCATCATCATCATCATCATCATCATCATCATCATCATCATCATCATCATCATCATCATCATCATCATCATTTAATGTCCATCTTCCATGCATCCATGAGTAGGAAGGTTCACAGGAGTTGACCAGGTAGAAAAACTACCCTATGCTACTCTGTCTGTTTTGGCAGGGTTTTTACAGCTTCCTAACACCAACCACCCTGCAGAGCGGACTGAGTGCTTTTTACGTGGCACAAGTACAGGTGAAGCCAGTTTTGGCATGATTTTTACAGCTAGATGCCCTTCCAAATGCCAACCACTTTACAATGTGGACTGGATGCTTTTTACATGGCACCAGCACTGGAAGGGTCTCCAAGTAACTCACAAGACAATGAATTATGAGAGGTGCAGGGGCATTTGAGGAGAGGGAACTTGTATCAGAGGATGAAAAGGTTAGAGCGAGGCAGAAACAGAGACATAATTTCAACAAACGAATGCTCACTCTGACAGTATTTCAAAATGTCCTTAAATATAATAACAAAACACAAAAAAAGCAGGTGTGAACTGTTTACTTGTTCTGATATTTCAGTAACAATAATTAATTTCAAAATATGTATGCAAGGGTTTATTTGAAACTAGATTGTGAATATTGTTTTCAGTATCCTAAATTTTATGTTAGAATGGGTTAGAAAGATCTGCCATTCAGATATGTTATCACCCATCTCAACCCATATAGTATTATCTCATCCATGGTGCCTAACATCATAAGATCTAAGTGTGCTTTACTTTTTCTTTTCGCATCTTTCTCAGTCTTCATCCATAGAAGGCCTTTCACCTAGCACTCATTTTTGTTGTAGATGTTGATTAGGATGAGGATGGGGGGAATCAAGTTGCCTTTCATATGGAAATGAGAATCCTTTGTTACTAATATAGTTAGCAGTTACCTACAGTCCTATCTGTTTGTAACCATTGCCAAATAGCTACATTGATGGAGCTGATCCAGAGCAACAGGTGGCAAGCAAGGTGGTGATGAAAATGGTGGTGATGGTGGTAACAACAGCAGTGGTGGTGGTGGTAGTGGTGGTGGTGGTTAAGTTGTCACAACAATGGCAGTGGTAACAATAACAAGGTAGATTGGAGAAGAATGGAGAAAGAGGATGCAATTATCAACTTAGCATCAACTTAATCTGAATGATGTTCATAAGTACTAAATAAGTAGAACATAATACAATATTAGTACAATGTAATTACACTTGTCTTATTATAATCGCAGCACAGCATTCCAGCCCAGTCAAACTGTCCAACCCATGCCAGCATGGACAAATGGATGCTAAATAATGATGATGACGATCCAAGACACCTGTACTTATCTCTCTATCATACATTAACCCCCACCCCATCACTTGCTATGAAGCCACTTTCTTCAATGCTACTCCTCCTTGGCCGAGAGACCTTGTTTTGCAAATTACTTGGTACTGGTACTATGCAAAAGGTATGCAGTACACTCTGTGAAATGGTTAGCATTAGGAATGATATCTAACCAAAAAAAAAACTATACCAAAGCAGACATTGGAAGTTGGCACAATTCTCTGGCTTGCCAGATCTTTTTGAACTGTCCAACTCATGTCAACATGGAAAACGGATGTTAAATGATAAGGTGATGATATTTACTTTAATAGTTTAAAAAAATAAATCTGAAAGTATTATTCATTTTATAAAATTAATGGTAGAATGTAATGAAAAAGGAAAAAAAAAACTGTTGAATAGGTTATATATATATTTAAAAAAAAAAAGAAAATTAAATTTTTAAAATTTCTTACCAATAAACTGTTGTTTATATTTGTGTTTTTTGTTTTGTCCTTTTCATAGTAAAATGCTGAAGGGTGAAGATGACCATCTCACTCCAGCTACACGTCTCTTGGAGAAACGAAGAGAACTTGCAGAAATTGAACAAGTTCTTTCTGTTCAAAAAGAGGTAATATATATATATATGTATATATATTGAACAACGTATATTTTCAAAGTCACTTCATGAAGTAAATGTACAGAGCATCTCTTAATATATCCACATGTTAATATGTATCTTTTATCTTTTATTTGTTTCAATCATTGAACTGTAGCCGTGCTAAGTAACCACCTTGAAAGGTTTTAATTGAAGAAATCAACACAGGTCATTAGGCAGTGGTGTGAAACAAACATAAACACAAAAGCATACACACGTAGATACTTACATATATACAGATGTCTTCTTTCAGTTTCTGTCCACCAAATCTACTCACAAAGTTTAATGGGCCCAGTGCTAGAGTAGCAGACAGTTGTCAAAGTGCCGAGCAGTGGGACTGAACCCAGAACTATATTTATATGTAAATTCCTGGCTTTAAGGTTATTATGAAAGGCCTGGTTGGAGGTCCAACCTTCCAAGTTCTTTTTAAAGGGTTTAGAAAAACTGAAGGACCACTGAAATAAGTGTGAATTTGTGAGGAGAATATGTTCAATAAACATATTGAACATGTTTTTGCATGTGGAACTTTAGGTTCTGCTTTTTTTTTTGATCGTCCTGTATTTTCTTTTACCCAAAGTCAGGAACTTTTCAGCACCCTATCAAATGGTCTTCGGCTAGTTGAGATTTTTTGCATTGGTTTAGTAGTGGGTGGATGATTTGAAGAATGTTCCATAATGAAGACCAAATCACAATTAAAAAATAGAGAGAATATGAAAACTGAGGATAAAATTTAAAAATTACATATAAATATATTACATAAGAACTAGACAATGAAACTAATCTCTGAAACACCCAAGAATATATGTGGAGAACACCTCAAACTCAGATTGGAAACTTATCTGTTGTACATTCAAATGAATACACAAAATATAGACAAAAAGCTAAAACCAAAATTAAGAAGAATTATGAATGGAATAATGTGTAGAAGTGATCAGAAAGTGGGCAAAATAGGAAATAAGTACTAATAGAGAACATGGAAGAAAGCTGCAAAGAGGAAACAGAAGTCTCAGCTTCAGAACAAAAGAATATAATTCTGTGAACTCTTTTTTTTAGGGAAGGCTTACTTCAACCAGATATCAGACCCAATGATTCAAAGAAACAAAACAAACCCATAGAAAATATTGATTTCAAATTTTGGCACAAGGCCTGTAATTTCATGGGATGGGGTATGTTGATTACATCGACTCCATTACTCAACTGGTACTTATTTTATTGACCCTGAAAGGATGAAAGACAAAGTCAATCTCAATAGAATTTGAACTCAGTATCTGAAGACAGACAAACTACTGCTTAGCATTTCACCCGATGTGCTAACAATTCTTCCAGTTTGCTCCCTTAACTCACGGAAAATAATGACCCCAGAATATTAAAATTTCTTTAATAGAAATTTAATAAAAATTAAAAGGGACTTCCATTCACTCCTACACCATTCTTAAATTATAACCAAACTGAAAGCAGACATTGGAAACTTTAGCTAAGAGAAGTTTTCAACAACAACAACAAAAATGAAAACAATGATTCCTTTGTCAGAGATACATTCAACTTCACTCAACATGAACATTTGGTTACTTATATTATGATATCGAAATTCTCCATTTGTATCCGTAATTGTAAACAGAAACTTTGGAAAGGAGACAAAGAAACTCTATTAACATTGGAAAATGATATTCAATTGTTGCAAAAGAAGCTGATAACGGCAATGTAATTATCAATATGGATGAATATTACAAAGAGAAAATACTTGAGCAATTAATGGATATTAACTATTACAAGGAAGTGCCTAATTCAAAGGGCCAGCCTTGTCACACTCTGTGTCATGCTGAATATCCCCGAGAACTACGTTAAGGGTACATGTGTCTGTGGAGTACTCAGCCACTTGCACGTTAATTTCACGAACCGGCTGTTCCGTTGATCAGATCAACTGGAACCCTCGTCGTCGTAAGCGACGGAGTGCCAAGAACAACTACAAGGAAGAGACAAGAAACTTAGATAAAACAACTATAAACACGGTCAACTCGTTAACCAACCAATTCTCAAGCTCCTTAATGGAAAAAGAAATTGACTTTCTTTGTAATTTTAAAAGTAAGGAAAACAATATTTACAAATTGAAACTACAGGAAGCTATAAATGAACAAAAGAACCAATGCGTTGAAAAACAGATGAGCTGATCTCAAAGTAAGACCACAATAACCAACACTACAGATTAAGTTACTTGATAGATTCACTACTTAAACCAATATGGTCAAAGATCCCAAACAACATACAGGATGATTTGGACTTTAATCAAAGTGCACCATTTTAACAAGATTCAATACTTTTACTTTACTTTTTTTTTTTTTACTTGTTTCAGTCATTTGACTGCGGCCATGCTGGAGCACCACCTTTAGTCAAGCAAATCGACCCTGGGACTTATTCCTTGTAAGGCTAGTACTTATTCTATCGGTCTCTTTTGCCGAACCACTAAGTGACGGAGACATAAACACGCCAGCATCGGTTGTCAAGCAATGCTAGGGGGACAAACACAAACACACAAACACAAACACACACACACACACACACACACACATATATATACATATATACGACGGGCTTCTTTCAGTTTCCATCTACCAAATCCACTCACAAGGCTTTGGTCAGCCTGTGGCTATAGTAGAAGACACTTGCCCAAGATGCCACGCAGTGGGAATGAACCCGGAACCATGTGGTTGGTAAGCAAGCTACTTATCACACAGCCACCCCTGCGCCTACTTATCTCTATGCCAATATACCACAAGTTAGGCTTAACAGCAGTTTAATACTTGGTAGAAAGATGTTATATTGCTCTAATTTAACTCTATGTTCTGACTAAGTATCAAACTAAGTTTAGTGACCCTGCTTTATTTCGTGCATTCACCTCGTGTCCTTTTAAAGTGAACTTTTGACTGCCTTCTAATTTGCATACTGGTTTGTTTCAGAAGTGGTGTGATACTTTCGCACATGGATCTTTAGGTTCTGCTTTTCTTTTAATCAGTGTGCATTTTTAAGTATATATTGTGTTGTATTTGCTCACATATTAACTCCATTATTTGCTTGCATTCGAGTAATGTAATCCAAGTTAATAATTCTGTATTAAAACATAACAAAAGGTGTAGAAACACAATTAATGAATGCTTCAAAAGTCTTCAACATCAAAGCTCTGCAATTAGCATTAGAGGAAAACACCTTTAACTTTGATGGCAAAAAATATAAACAAATTAAGGGAACAGTCATGGATATAAGAGCAGTACCTTCTTATGCAAACCTAGTAATGGGACACCTAGAAGAGAACTATACCAAGGAACAAAAACAAAATTCGACCATGATTTTAACCCTTTAGTGTTCAGATTATGCTGTTAAATATAATACTTTTTCACTCAAATTGTTTTGAATTAATCATGCATTATCTTATAGCTTTGAGGTTTCAATGATGTGATTGTTTATTTTTAGAATGACAATGTAGGTTAGGTGTGAGAGGCTAGATATCGCCAGTTTGAATATAAAACATGTAGAATATATTGGGGCGGATATGGCCGATTTAAACTCTAAAAGATTAAATATTTGGTTGAGAAGTGGAAACAATTACTTGGTGATTTTTTGGAATAAGTCAAAAGGTGATTTTCCTACATTCCATCACATATTAAGTAACATAATCCCATCCTTTAGATTTACATTAGAAACTGGTGGAAAAGAACTACCAATCTTAGATACCTTCATAGAATTATATGGTATCTAAATTACAATGGACATCATCATCATCATCATCATCATCGTTTAACGTCCGCCTTCCATGCTAGCATGGGTTGGACGATTTGACTGAAGACTGGTGAAACCAGATGGCTACACCAGGCTCCAATCTGATTTGGCAGAGTTTCTACAGCTGGATGCCCTTCCTAACGCCAACCACTCAGAAAGTGTAGTGGGTGCTTTTACGTGTCACCCGCACAAAGGCCAGTCAGGCGGTACTGGCAATGGCCACGCTCAAAATGGTGTATTTTATGTGCCACCCGCACAAGAGCCAGTCCAGGGGCACTGGCAACGATCTCGCTCGAAAATCCTACGAAGGCCAGTCAAGCGGTA
>NC_068996.1:6159497-6162298 GCF_001194135.2 Octopus bimaculoides | reverse complement strand
AGAGAGAGAGAGAGAGAGAGAGAGAGAGAGAGAGAGAGAGAGAGAGAAGGCCCTGAGTGGTTTGAGCATTGCACTTGCAATCATAAAATTATGGTTTCAGTTCCTGGACTGGCCATTTCATATTGCTCCAATTCACTCAGTTGTAGACACCTTTATAAGGTTTAATCCCTGGGATGGACTGATATCAGTTCATTGAGTGCGTGTTCTAATCTCAGTCACATCATGGAAATTGGGTTAAACTGCAGCCTTATGAGACCTAGGACTCATGATAGATCTGTGTCTAAAATATCTGTGTATATACATATGTGTATATTGTGTTTTTATATGCCAACACCCTCATCATCATTTAACATCCATTTTCCATGCTGACAGGAGCTAGCAAGGCCAGGAGCCACACCAGGTTCCATAATCTGTTTTGGCTTGGTTTCTATGGCTGGATGCCCTTCCTAATGCCAACCACTTTACAGAGTAAGCTGGGTGCTTTTTGTGTGGTACCATCACCAGTGCTTTTTATGTGGCACCAGCACTCACACCAAGGCTTTTTTACATGGCACCTTGATTTTAGGATCTCAATTCTGTTGTGGTGGGCAGGTTTTCTTGAGTACAGCAATGTGCCACATATCTTGGTCCTCTGTCATCTCCTTTGTAAGGCTCAACATTTTGAGATCAGCCTCCTGAATGATAATATAATGAATCTAAGATACAGAACACACTTATATACTGGTAGAATAGAGGTGAATTTACATAAATATGTTGCCATCAAAGAAGACAAGCAATTACTAGTAGTTTTCAAATCCAGATAAATGACCCTGAATAATAGGGGAACAAAAGGGTTAAACTTTATTCTTACACCATATACATAATGGATTAGGTTTACAGTTTTATGTGTTGATTTCTATATAAAACCTCATTCCAGTCTTGCTTCTGAGCAGAATAGGTTTACAGTTTCACATGTAAATATCTATATAAAATCTTCTGGTTTCATCCCAACCTCTTTACTACGTCATTAAGTGCAGTTTGCACCTCATTGCGATGTCAATACTGAAACCAGATAGTCTGCAAATAAAAATTTCTTGTTAATCACACAGACAGTTAAGATATAATGACAGCTAATGTAATTCATAACTTTCAGGAGTTCCAGACCAAAATGGAACGTCTTCAACAGAGACGTGGTGAGCTGGAAAGAAAAGAACTTCAGCTGAAAGAATCACTTGAGAAGTTTGATAAATTTTTGAAGGTAATGCACCATGTTTCCTGTAAGCATTCTGTAACAACAAGTTGAGTTTTTGAGTAGGTGTAATTCCACCATCACCACCACCACCACCACCAACACCAACACCACCACCACCACCAACACCACTACCATCACCAACACCAACACCACCACTTAACCACTACAATGAACGCCGCCACCATGCATGTAATTGTAATGAAATTTTATTCATAAAAAGTATATAGAAAATTTCTAGTAACACCTCCAGCACCAGCACTACCCCCCCCCCTACCACCACCACTAATTACAACAAACTGCTAGAAATAATGGCCAAATCTTTCTCAAATTATACTCTGCTATCTTAGAAAAGACACATAGAACAATGTCATAATCATTTGTTTTATGTATTGCCTTTCTATGCTGGCATGGGTTAGGTGGATTTTTCCAAAGTAGTGTTTTATGGATGGTTGGCCTTCAAGTGACTAACACATTTTTAATTGTCTCTTTCAACACACAGTATGCCTATTCTAATACAGAAGGACACGTGTTAGTCCTCCTCCTCTGCATTATCACCATTTGACGTCTGTCTTCCATGCTGGCATGAGTTGGATGGTTTGACAGGAATTGGAAAGGCCAGGAACAGCACCAGGTTCCATAGTCTGTTTTGACTTGGTTTCTACAGTTGGATGCCCTTCCTAATGCCAAACACTTTTCACATGGCACCATTACAAATGCTTTTTATGTGACACCAGCACTAGGGCTTTTTGGGAGTTAGGGGATGAAATGTAGTGGTGGTAGGGAGAATACTGATGGGGAAGAGCCCTTCATGAACCAGCATTACCAATGTGGTTTTAAGATATCAATTATGTTGTAGTGACCAGATCTCCTTATGTACAGCAATGCACCATATATGTCAGTCCTTTGTCATCTCCTTTATAAGGCTTAGTGGACTGTGTGTGTATCGTTGGCGATTTTCTTTCTCTGTCTTCCCTTCTTTGGATTTTTCTATATTTCTGATGAAGAGCTCCACTCGAAATATGAAATCCTCTTTCTTTTCTTTCCTTTCCTGAGTGTCCAATAACACTGTACTTATTCCATGCCCTCGTATTGTTGTTTTTTCGTGTTTGAATTGACTATATATATTTATATATAGTTTACAATTTATAGGAAAAATCCAGGGAAATGAAAGGTAGTTAAATGTTGCTTAAACATTCCAGGATTTAAATCCAGGATAGTAAGTCGTATTTAGTAGTAAAAAGGGAAATTGAATAAGGAGACGAACACTTTGTATGGATATAATGTATATATATATATATAATGTTTATATTTACACGTCACATATTTGAGTGTGTGTATGCATGTGTACATATGAATATAAATACATTACATTCTATAGGACTTTCTATTTCTGTTAACATGTTTGTTTGATGAGTTTGTTATTTATATCCTTCCTGATGAAATCTAGGCATTGCTGACCATAATTTATCCTGTCAGACATTTTTGGAGCGCGTGTGTTGAAACATATGTAGAAGACTTCGAGATATAAATGGTTTAACAACATCCCGAACTTTCGTCTCTTTATATAACT
>NC_068996.1:6157589-6159473 GCF_001194135.2 Octopus bimaculoides | reverse complement strand
TATATATATATATATATATATATATTTCTTTAAAAGGCCAAGAATAAACTTATCATTGACAGAACTGACCAACTATAAGCACAATTTTCTTCTTTTCTCTTCCCCATTGACACTCCTTTCAGATACACAGGCACACACACACGCATGCACACAGGCACACACACCAACACAGTCACACACACACACACTCTCTCTCTCTCTCTCTCTCACTTTTCCCTCCATTCCTCACCCTCTCTTACTATCCTATATATCTCTCTCTCCACCCCTACACACTCAATAAAACTATATAAAGAGACGGCATCGCAAGGTGAAATCAAAAATTTGAAAATCCTACAAGATGAGGTGAAAAGCGCTTTATATGATTTATAAAACATGTGACATATTAATAAAAAATCTGTAAATGTACAACCATCCAGATTTCTGAGTACCTTCATTTTTTTCTATAATATAATTCCTGTACATCACCTCCAAACCTTCCAATAAATATATATATATATATATATATATATACCATCATCATCGTCATTGTCGTTGTTATTGTTTAACATCTGCTTTCCATGCTGGCATGAGTTGGGCGGTTTGACTGAGGACTGGCAAGCCAGAAGGCTGCACCAGTCTCCAATCTGATTTGGTAAAGATTCTACAGCTAGATGCCGTTTCTAACACCAACCACTCCGAGAGTATAGTGCGTGCTTTTACGTGCTACCGGCAATAAGACGGTAATGGCATCAGCCACACTCAAATGGTGCCTTTTATGTGCCACCTGCACAGGAGCCAGTCCAGCAGCAATGGCAACAACCACACTCGAATGGTGCTTTTAACATTCCACTGGCACGGGTGCCAATCAGGCGGTACTGTCATCAGCCAAGACAGCGATTTCACTTGCTTCAACAGGTCTTCGCAAGCATAGTTTATTGAAGGATACTCATAAGTGGGCTGGTTATACACCACTGATATAGGCCACGGTTATGGTCTCACTTAGCTTGCCAGTTCTTCTCAAGCACAGCATATCTCCAAAAGTCTCAGTCACTTGTCATTGCCTCGGTGACGCCCAATGTTCGAAGGTCGTGCTTCACCACCTCATCCCAGGTCTTCCTGGGTCTACTTCTTCCACAGGTTCCCTCAAATGCTAGGGTGTGGCACTTTTTCACACAGCTGTCCTCATCCATTTGCAACACAATACCATACCAGTGCAGTCGTCTCTCTTGCACACACACACACACACACACACACACATATAAAGGTCATGGCTGAAATGCTTTTGATTTGTAAGTTTTCTGGATCAGGAATGACTTGGAGCAAAACAATATTATGGAACACTCTGTATGATTACCAGACCTGCTATAGGTAACTGCCAAATCACTTTCATATAACACTCTATCAGTTTAAAGGTACATGTTGGAAAACTTTGTTCTCAGTTTGCAATACCCAGGAGGTCAGGATGATTGAAGTTAGAAAGCTCTTTAACCATTTTCCTTCTTAGTGCTAAATTGGGGCTAAACAACAACTACAGCAATAACAATGTCCCACAAGCACTAAATACTATTCCATTAAGTATACAATGAAGTCTCTATAAGGTTAATCAATTTGCTAGACATAGTAGTAAAACCTTCCTAAAATTATGATCTTCCACCTTAAAAAAACAGAAATTCATATTGTGGAATATCATGTAGTTCTACATATACACTATGGGTGGAAGAAGACAGAACGGTCATGGCTGGAATATCTTTTATTAGAGATCTGCTCAATCACATTGCCACCAGTACCATCACCGCTTTTCAACACTACTACCACCCCCTACACTATAACTATCATCATAATCACACAGGTAATGGATGTCAGCATTTCTCACAGGTTAATGTATATGTATATATATATATATAT
>NC_068996.1:6154998-6156900 GCF_001194135.2 Octopus bimaculoides | reverse complement strand
ACACACACACACACACACACACACACACACACACACACACACACACACACACACGCACACACACACACACACAAGGGCACAAACACATGCACACATTATGATACGCATCTTAGAAGAACAGAATGGCGTAAGTGGAGCAAGAACACACACGGAAACGAAAAGTGTTGCTGAAGAGGTCACAGATGTGTAACAGAAGATTTCCAGACAATGGACATGAGTTCATCATCATCATCATCATCGTTTAATGTCCGCTTTCCATGCTAGCATGAGCTGGACGGTTTGACTGAGGACTGACGAACCAGATGGCTACGCCAGGCTCCAATCTGATTTGGCAAAGTTTCTACAGCTGGATGCCCTTCCTAACGCCAACCACTCAGAGAGTGTAGTGGATGCTTTTACGTGCCACTGACATGAAGGCCAGTCAGGCGGTAATGGCAACGGCCACGCTCAAAATGGTGTTTTTTACGTGCCACCTGCACAGGAGCCAGTCCATCAGCACTGGCAACGACCTTGCTCGAATGTTTTTTCACGTGCCACCAGCACAAGTGCCAGTAAGGTGACACTGGTAACGTTAAAATAATAAAATAAGAACAGTAATAAATGAGTGAAGAAGACAATATATAGTGTGTGTGTTTATTTGGCAAAAAAATGACCATCCTGAAATACAACAATATATATATATATATATAAATCGAAATCAAAATCGCTTGGGCCAGTGGAACATTAAAAGCACATCTGAGTGTGATCATTACCAGGGCCACAGATTGGCTCCCATGCTGGTGGCACGTAAAAAGCACCATTCGAACGTGATCATTGCCAGCATTGCCTTGGTGGCACAGGAAAAACAACATTCGAGCGTGGTCGTTGCCAGTGCCACTGGACTGGCTTCTGTGCAGGTGGCACGTAAAATACACCATTTTGAGCATGGTGGTTGCCAGTACCACCTGACTGGCCTTCGTGCTGGTGGCACGTAAAAGCACCCACTACACTCTCGGAGTGGTTGGCGTTAGGAAGGGCATCCAGCTGTAGAAACTCTGCCAGATCAGATTGGAGCCTGCTGCAGCCTTCTGGCTCGCTAGTCCTCAGTCAAACTGTCCAACCCATACCAGCATGGAAAGCGGACGTTAAACGACGACGATGAAGATGAGATATAGATATATATATGACAAAATCTGTTTTCTCAGTTCTATTTTCCCTTTGCTTAGAACTTGAAAGTTTATATGCTTTGCTCTTACTATTTAATTTGTAATTAGACTTAATGACAATCTTTCTTTTGAAAGATCATGTTTTTCAACTCGTAATCTTCGATCACATTTTGTAAAATTTGACACCTGATGAAGGCTGGAGGGTATATCAGCCGAAACGTTGTGTTAACAACAATCAAGATGAGGACAAATATCCGTCAAATGTAAATAATGTAAATAATGTGCAGTTATTATTTGACAGTATAAACTTGTACACAATTTATATTTATTGGTGTTATATATATGTAAAAAAACAACAACCTTTTATTCAAATTTTAAGCAAAATATGAAAATGAAAAGAAATTTTAATCAGTCATTTATTGACAAATACTTGACATGTCCAAACTGAAAACACCTTACATAGTATGGTGGCATTGCATGTATATTCTGTGGTTTTCTTTTTTCCTGTGGCTTTTTGTCTTGTATGAGAAATTTTTCATAGAGGTCATCCTGAACTATTTATTGTTATCATGTTAAATGGGGTCTGGACAAAGGTGACCGGTAATAAAGTCACAATTTTGGCTAGGGAAAAAAAAGAAACACAGGAAAAAAGTCACAATCCATTTTATGGTGGCCGGTAATAAAGTTACATGGAAAAAAAGTCACAATTGCTTTATGGGATCCGGCCCCCTACCCCCACCCCAGGGCAAAACCCCCT
>NC_068996.1:6153112-6154885 GCF_001194135.2 Octopus bimaculoides | reverse complement strand
CTTTGGACAAAAGCTCCATAATTAAAGTGTGAAAGTGGACAAATGCCCCATGGTTAAATTTTTCGGTAATTTTTTTTTTCTTTTCATTTTCCACTTGTTTCAGTCATTAGGCTGTGGCCATGCTGGGGCATCGCCTTGAAGAATTTTTAGTTGAACGTATCAACCCCAGAATTTTTATTATTTTTTACTTCTTGCAGTTATTAGACAGCAGCCGCTCATGCTGGGGCACCACCTTGAAGAATTTTTAAATAGCTGTATGGAACCCAGAATTTTTTTTTTAAGCCTGATCAAAACTACTTCTGTGATATATATATATTTTTTTTTCTTTTTACTTGTTGCAATGACTGTGGTCATGCTACGGCACTGCTTTGAGTAATTTTTAGTCAAATGTATCGACAACAGAATCTTTTTTAGATGATTTTTCAACCAGCACATGAAGTTAGGTCTCTCCACATGCTAGAAATAACAACCAAATCTTAATTTTTTATTTTAATATAATTTCAGACAAACAAAAAGGGAAATTGCGGGTGAAAAAAAAAAATTATTTTCCAAACTTTCTAAGTAAACAAAATATATTCAATCGAAAATAGATAAATAGAATAGAATAACAGAACATACTTCAAGAAATGTGTAGAAGCATAAAGCCTACATAACAGAAGCAATCAAGTATATACGTACATAACAAGCATACACATAAACAAACACACACTTTTGTGTACGTGTGTGTGTGTGTGTGTGATGAAGAAAATCAAACTGAATGTGAAAATGTATTATGTCATCAACAAAAAAAAAGTTTAGAAAACTATGTCATGCTGACCTATTTCCTAAAATTTATTTTCTCATCTGGTTTTGCTGCACAGCTTTACTTGTCATAGTTTTTTTTCTCTCTCTAATAATAAAGAACACTGCATATCAGTGTGTTGACCGTTACTGGACACAAAGAGTATAAAATGTAGCCTTATTATAAGAGAGTGATCACAAAATCACAGTGCAATCAATGTCAAATTTATTTATTCCCAAATTATTGGTCATTTATTTAGAAGCAATTTTTTTTCCTCAAAAAAAGTATGTCTGAGAACTGTGGGACTTTTATCCGGGGAAAATTTTGTCCTAGGGGGCTTTTGTGGGTGGGGTGGGGGCTTTTGTCCTCCAATTGGGATCCAGATAAAAAGCCCCCATGGACAAAAGCATGTCTCCAGTTTACTGTATCATCGTCTATTCTGCTGTCCCATACTAGACATCCCCAAGTCCTTTCACTCATTTCTGCCATCCCTATGCCACTCATTCCTACCCACCTTAGTACCTCATCACCAATTTCTTGCTCCACCATTTTTAAAATATGAGAAGTCATACAGCTCCTCTTCAGCAAGAAACCTGCTTGCTGCTCTGGCTCTTTTCTTTTTTACTTTACTCTTCTTGAATCCTTATTCCTTCTGCAGAGTAATTATATATCAAAACAAGAGATTGGAAAATTTTTTGGTGTTATAAGAAGCGACCTGGCAGAATCATTAGCACTCTGAATAAAACGCTTAGCAGCATTTCATCCGCCTTTATGTTCTAGCCACCGAGGTCGTCTTTTTCTTCCATCCTTTCAGGTCTCTATTAAATAAGTACCAGTTATACACTGGAGTCAATGTAATCAACTTAAACCCTCCCTTAAAATTTCAGGCCTTGTACCTATAGTAAAAAGGATTATTTATAAGTGATACCAAAAATTTTTCCAATCTTCTCTTTTGTTACATTGATATATATATATATATATATATATATATA
>NC_068996.1:6148336-6148751 GCF_001194135.2 Octopus bimaculoides | reverse complement strand
TATATATATATATATATATATATATATATATATCATCATCATCATCATCATCATCATTTAACATCCACTTTCCATGCTAGCATGGGTTGGACGATTTGACTGAGGACTGGCAAACCAGATGGCTGCACCAGGCTCCAATCTGATCTGGCACAGTTTCTACAACTGGATGCCCTTCCTAATACCAACCACTCCGAGAGTGTAATGGGTGCTTTTATGTGCCACCGGCACGAAAGCCAGTCATGTGGGACTGGCAAACGGCCACGCTCAAAATGGTGTATTTTATGTGCCACCTGCACAAGAGCAAGTCCAGCAGCACTGGCAACAATCTCACTCGAATGTCTTTTCACATGTCACTGGCACAAGTGCCAGGAAGGCGACACTGGTAACAATCACACTTGAATGGTGCTATTTGAGC
>NC_068996.1:6145906-6148308 GCF_001194135.2 Octopus bimaculoides | reverse complement strand
AGCATTCAAGCTGGCTCCTACGGAGGGCACTTTTGAGGCCTTCAGGATCCATTTTCCATGTTTTTTTTTCTTTTCATTTTATTCTGACGATGAAAATTTGCAACACTTCCACAGAGTTATATGTACTTCCAAACTCTCTGTAGTAATTAATTCCCTTCATATCTTTAGACTTGAACCTCCATTCGTTCTAAGCAAGTGAAATGTAAGACTATCACAACTATCATAATTTTTCCATCATTTCACCATTTCTGAAAAAAATATTAAAAATGAGATTGAGATTAAATGAATAGGATCCATTTCATCTCAATCTCATTCTATCTTTTGTTACAAATCTTTAGGGGGATACTGTAACCGGAACAGGAAGATTAGTTTTCCACCTAGACATAAGTTTCATAAACTACAAAATATAAATATCCACACTGACACACTTGAAACATACCTGTTATAAATCTTTATCTCGATTTGAATGTACGTGAAGGTATTTAGAATCCCCAAACCTATTTCTGCAAATGTACTAAGAACTGATGCTGATCATAGTTTAATCAATAAGCATAGGAGCGATTTAAATGCAGTAAAAATAGGGAGATCAGTGGGGCCCCATTTAAGTGGCCCTTCAGAAATTGAACCTCCTTACGATACTCCCTGAGGGTTCATGGTATGAAATTCCTTGTCACTGCTCCGATTTGGTCACCAGTGCCATGTATTTAGTTTAAAATGCAGTAAAACAGGGTGGTCAGTGGGGCCTCACTTATGCGGCCTTTAAAAAAATAGACCCCCTTAGGACATCCACTGGGATTAGGGGAGTTGCTGGTTTGAGTTTCGTTGTCTTTGCATTAACAGTCTAGGAGGAGTTAACGAACATAAAAATGTAACAGACAGAAACATCACTCAGATTTATTTAGAGATATTTCTTTATATGTATGTGTGTGTGATCATCATCATTTAATGTCCATTTTTTATGCATGGGTTGGATGGTTTGACTGTTGCTGGCCAGTTGGGGAGCTGTTCAAACTCTAATTGTCTGTTGTGACATGGTTTCTGCAGCTGGGTACCCTTCCTAATGCCAACCACTTTACAAAGTGTACTTGGTGCTTTTTACACTCACTAGCACAAGTGCATCTTTGCTGTACCAGAATGAGTGCATTTTACATGGCATTGGGACCTGTAAAGGACATGCCTGAATGTATAGATGATCACAATTCTACTTAGCTTGATGTGTCTTCTCAAGCACAGTAAATCACCCTAACTTCCAGTCGTTGTCATTTCCTCAGCCAGGTCCAGCATCTGAAAAAGGGGTGGCACTTTTGGGTCTGCTGTAGGCAATATGTGTTTTTTGTGGAGTCTGGAGGCGACAAACAGAAGGGCCGCCCTAGGTGGCACAGACTCTAGCTACACTAGTGCTCATGTCTTCCTAGGTCTACCCCTACTACAGATTCCCTCCTCAATTAGAGCTCAGTACTTCTTTACGCAACTATCCTCATCTATACACATCGCATGGCAAAACCAAGGCAGTCCTCTCTCTTGCACACAGATATATATATATATATATATCAATGTATCTCTGTATCAACCAGATTATCAAATGTTGTTATACACTACAGGTCACAATGTGCTTCTAATTCTTTCTTGGCTGTGACCTTCTCTGACCACAATCAGTATTCAGTGATCATGTCATTTGCTCTGCTCTGTTTTTGAATTACTTCATTTTGGATCTGCTCTTGCAGTGATATTCCTATTGGGCAAGTGAAATCGTAATTGAACCATACTCGATGACTGGCACCGCACCAGTGGAGCACTAACAGCCCTGTCCGAGCGTGTTCATTGCTAGAGCAGCTGTCTGGCTTCCGTGCTAGTGGTCCGTAAATAGCACCATTAGAGCGTAATTGTTACTAGCGTTGCCTTCTAGCACTTGTGCTGGTGGCACATTATAAAATCATTCGAGTGAGGTCATTGCCAGTGCCGCTGGACTGGCTCCCGTGCAGGTGGCACATAAAAAATACCTTTTTGAGCATGGCCATTGCCAGTACCATTAGGAAGGGCATCCAGCTGTAGAAACTCTGCCAAATCGGATTGGAGCCTGGTGCAGCCATCTGGTTCACCAGTCCTCAGTCAAATCGTCCAACCCATGCTAGCATGGAAAGCGGACCTTAAACAATGATGATGATAACAACATGGGTCTTTCCATGGCTATTTATGTTGTAGCCAATTGATGTTCTTCCCTCTTCATAATGCCCACATCTCACTTGCACACACACACACACACACACACACACACACACACACACACATGATGATAGTGATTGTGTTCAGATTTATTGTTCAAAGATATGTATTTCGTTTTCTCCACCTTTCCCCACTCCTCCCTCCTTTCCTTCCTGCTGATCCAAGTCTCCCCCCCCCCC
>NC_068996.1:6145393-6145892 GCF_001194135.2 Octopus bimaculoides | reverse complement strand
CCCCCCCCATCATTATCTTTCACTTTTTCTGTTTGTCTTATATCTTTTTCATCTGTCCTATTTTATTACAGGAAAATGATTCCAAGAGAATTCGAGCAATAAAAAAAGCAAATGACCAACGTGAACTGAAGAGAAGCAAAATGAGAGAGATAGCAAAGTAAGCATACTAACGCAACAGCTGCTGTTGGGCCTTTTGGGTGAATTTAGTAGACAGAAACTGAAAATAGCCCGTTGTGTATGCGCGCACATGTGTGTGTGTGTATTTTTGAGTAACTATGTAGATTGCTCCGCAGGAATCTGCCCTACCCTATCTCTTTCATAGTAACGCCCTCATCTAGCATGAAGCTGATTCACCATCTACCCCAGGGCTTGTAGTCATGTGAATTCCATGGTGTCCTCAACAGTGTGGATTTGGTAGACAGAAATTGAAAGAAGTCCATTGTGTGTATAAGTATGTATGTATGTACATATGTGTATATATATATATATATATATATAT
>NC_068996.1:6135833-6145029 GCF_001194135.2 Octopus bimaculoides | reverse complement strand
CTGGCCAAGCAGAAGACTACACCAGGCTACAGTGTCTGTTTTGGAAGGGTTTTTTATGACTGGATGCCTTTCCTAACACCAACCACTCCACAGAGTGGATTGAGTGCTTTCTGTATGGAAAAAAAAGTCAAGGTAGAAAATGCTAAAATAATTTTATAAAAACATTTCAGTACCGGTTTCAGTCATTGAGACTTTTTCAACTGTAAGTATGGGAAAGAATTAAGTTTTGGAAAAATTAAAAGAAAAGTTTTTTAAAAGAATATTCAAAATACAAGGGGCATTTTCCTTGTTTCTGCCTGTCTCTGTCTCTCTTGTTTACTCTTGTGGGTTCGAGGTCATTGTGAATTCTTGGCAGGGAAGAAGAAAAAGAAGAAGAAGAAGGAGAAGGAGGAGGGGGAGAAGAAGAATGCAGGAATGCCATGATAGTAGTAGGATGTTAAATGGTCAAGTGCCCTGAAAGCGACTTGTGGATGGTAGTAGTGATTGAATTCTTGAGACATCTCTTTTGAATGTTTTGTGTCCATGTTATTCTAAACAGGAATAGTGGTAAAGTTAGGAAAGAGGTGGTGGAGAGGAAGAAGAAGAAGAAGGAGAAAGAGAAGGGAGAATAAGAAGGAATGTAGGTGGTATGATGTTAAATGGTCAAGTGACCTAAAAGTGGCTCGTTATGGATTATAGGAGTGATTGGGACTGTTTTTTAATGAATTCTTGGGAATCTCTTGAATGTATCATTTTTAATATTTGCGTGTGTGTTTGTGTCATTCTAAGGCCGTGGTGGATATGTCGTTTGTTGTAGATGTGTTCAAAAGGGGTCTGTATTTTGTAATAAAGAGAGTCTCTTTACTGAATTGGTAGAGGGAAAAATTCTGAAGCTTGGATTTTTGTTATTGGTGCAAATGTCAATGTGTTGGCTGAATGCAATTTTCCTGTTTTGGGGAATTTTGATCTGGAATCTGTACAGAGCCATCCTTTTACGTAGACTGTTTTTTGTTTGGCCTATGTATTGCTCTTGACACCCAGAGCAGGTTAGTGCATATATCAGGTTCTCCGAAGCACATGTGACGTTGCTTTTCACTGTGAAACGTTGTCCCTGTTTGAAGGAGAACTCTGATCCCTCAATTAAATTGACACATATCCCACTGTTGGGTCTTCTGCATTTTTTTACTGATTTTTCATAGATTTGGGTTGTCTCTTGCTTTTTATAATGGTGTGTGTTTGGAGGATTAAGTTCATTCTGTGGTCCTTTTTTAGCAGGGGAATGTTTTGAAGGATGGTGTCGAAGGCTTCATTGTTAAGAGGGGGGGTGGAGATGTATGGTAGGGCTTTTGGTTGTAAATCCTTCTTTAATTTGGGATGTCTGAGTTCGTGGATGCTTAGTTGAAGGACACATTGAAAGAATATGTCAATTAGATTTGTCTTTGAACTAGAACCTGATGAATCATCCACAAAGTTACAGCCTTTGTAGATGCAAAACTATTGGTCACTCAATGACCAGGCATTAATTTTATCCTTTAATATACAGAGTTGGCCAAAGTCACCTGAAATAAATCAAAACCCATTTAATTTCAAGATTAAAACAAAAATTATTTCATATGAGACTTTGCTAATAAATAGACAAATGTTGAAAAAAAAATGGTGATTTTTAACTCACGGCATCCAATTATTAAACATTCATAATTGGAATGAATAAATAAAATTGAATATTAAGTATTTATGGAATTTTGATTTACTGTCAGGTGACTTTTGTCCAACCCTGTGTGTATATACTTATATATACATACATGTACACATACATATAATTATATATATATGCATATACATACATAACAGGCTTCTTTCAGTTTCCATCTGCCAACTCCACTCATAAGGCTTTGGTTTTGTCCAAAATGCCATGCAGTGTGGCTGAACCTGTAACCACTTGGTTAACAAGCAAATTTCTTAACCAATACTTCTGAAAACACTGGTCTGCATGATTTTTTATTGACTGTATGGTATCTTTTTTGAAATATATATGATAAATAGTAATTTATGGGTTTTTTTTTTATTCATCTCTATCACATCAGATTCTCAAGTTATACAGAAACATTACTTTTCTCTCTCTCTGTATAAAGTATATTATCAAGAAAATGTTTACCATATATTGACTTAAATATTAAATCTAATGTATTTTTCTTTATTTTCAGATTGTGAATGTGTCTAGAGGCCGCATAAGTTTACCAGACATTTTGCTAAGTCTGTGGGCAATTCACCCCTTCAGATTCCTGGAGTAATATTGCTCCTTTGTTGAAGCGCTGCTATTTAGCTTATTTTGGCTGAAAACTGGGAGACCAGGGCAAGCCATTTGCACCTCACAAACCTTGCAAGAGTTGCATTAGTAAACTCCAAATGTGGTTCATTGGAAAACTGAAATGTATGCCCTTTGGAGTAACAATGGTATAGCAGGAGCAGATGAACCACCATGATGACTGCTATTTCTGTATGACTAAAGTAGCTGGATTCAACAAGAAGACTAAGGATTACATAATATGCTCAAATATTCTGTCAGCAATAAGGCCTGTTCCACACTCATGATATTCCTGTACCTGTGCCACCTGTGAGACATGGGGAATTTCATCAGAGTTTAATACTAGTGATACTAATGAGATGGAAGTAGACTATGAACCACCAACAAATGACAATCCCAAACTTTTCAACCAAGTTGAGATCAGTGACTTGGTGAGAGACCTTTACCATCCAAAAGAAAGTGCATAGTTACTTGACTCTCAACTGAAAGAACACAGGCTTCTAGCTGCTGGAACAACATTCACTTGGTATCATCATCGTGAAGCAAAATTCACTCAGTTCTTTGAGAAACGGGATTCTTCAGTTTTATGTTCAAATATTTCTGGCCTTATTGAACACATGGAGATGTCATACAAAGCAGATGAATGGAGGTGCTTCGTTGATTCTTCTAGCAGAAGTTTAAAGGCTGTTCTTCTCTACAATGGCAACACAGCTGCATCTATACCAATTGGCCACAGTGTCCAAATGTTAGAAACTTATGAAAATATGAAGTCACTAATAACTGCCGTCAAGTACCATAATCACAGTTTTCTCATTTGTAGTAATTTAAAAGTTATTGCTGTCCTAGAAGGTCTTCAAGGGGATATGCCAAATGTCTCTGTTTCCTTTGTCTTTGAGATGGTTGGGCAGACAGCCAGCACTATGAACAAAAAGACTGGTCACCAAGAACCAGCTTCTTACCTGAAAATTACAATGTGAAAGCTGTGCCACTAGGTGACCCCCAAGAAAATTTTGCTGCAATCTTCCACGTCAAATTAGGGCTTATGAAAAATTTTGTGAAGGCTCTGAACCAGAATGGAGCTGCTTTCAAGTACCTGGAGTCAAAGTTTCTTCAGATAAGTGAAGGCAAACATTTTGAGGAAGCATTAGCAGGTGTCAAGGTGAATGCCTGATTTTCCTTCAAGCAGATTGTCCAAAACTTCTTGGGAAATATCCATTCCCCAGAATATGAAAAAATGATCCAAGACCCGATATCAAGTTTCCAAAAACTTGTGTCAAGAATGAGTGTCAAGATGCACTTTTAGCACTCACATTTTGACTATTTTCCCAAGAAGAAATGTGAGGACTACAGTGAGGAACAAGGAGAAAGATTCCATCAGTATATTTTCACCATGGAAACTCAATACCAGGGCAAATGGAATGTCAGCATGATGGCAGATTACTGCTGGTCATTGAAACATAATGGTCCGGATGCACAGCACAAGTGGAATTCAAGGCGGTCCTCCTTCCTTTGAATCAATATGTAGGCTAACCATTTGGAACACATTTTTCTTACATTCATTTGATTTGATGTTGATGATTCGTGATTCATTTCATAATGAACATGAGTCATTTCGTGTTCTTGAAACTAACAAAATATGCTTTTCCATGGTTATTTGCTTCGTTTAATAAAGTAATAATTTATATCAAAAATGCAAAATTTTTATAATCATTAATTTATATTTTATTGAAAACCCTTATGTGATAGAGCAAAATGGTTTAGACATCTGAAATCAGCAACTCAGGAATATGTGAGATCATATCCATGAATAAAAATAAAAATAAAATATTCCCAAATGCAGACCAGTGAAATGATTAACAATAACAGCAAGCAGGAATACTGTACTCTCGTTCTGTTATACATCATGGAAACTGGCTAAGATCTTGTCTAATGACCCTGTAGGCTTATGACTGACTTGATGTGTTAGACACTCCACCACCACTCACACTGCCACCATTTTCAAAACCATTTTGCCTTTTCATTGTTGTATTTTTTTTTGCTATATTTATATTACTTATTTTATTTATTCCCATTTCTCTTTTTAAGATTTCAAGATGATTTACGGAATCTGATCATTGTAAATAACCAACTGAAAAAGAGGCAGAAACTTTATCACAAATTTTGCTTATTCATGCAAAAGATCTTAAATTCTTGTGATGAATTCCATGAGATCAGAGATATTATTGCAAGATATGATACCTTAATTTCAACATATACTGTAAGATATAGTTCTTTTTATTGAATTTTGCTATAAGACATTTTAAAGAAAGAAAACTATTTATTGCAGGTTTATAGCGGAGTTGTTGATGCTGTTGTTGTTTGGTTGTGTAGTGTGACACAAGAAGCCAGCGTGATTTTGTATGAGATCTCGCCGGCAGCTATTACCATGTCCGAGACAAGAGCGAGATCTTGCCTACAACCATTTGCCATGCGCGAGACCGCAGCGAGACTCTTGTCGGCAACAACTATTTAAGCAGGAATATTAAGGCATTCACTCTCTCTCTTCCTTCTTGCTTACGCTGAGAAACACTGCAAGTTGGCAGCTCACAATGGATTCTTATCCTGCTCTAACTTCACCAGTTATCTCCAGAGGTACACATGAGTGAAGAAATAACGAACCACATGATGCCATAAAGATGGTCACTGGGAATGAGTCACATGAATGAGAACTAAAATAAACAACCATTGAATTCCATCTGCGTGTAAGCTTCTTCTTTGAGTTCCAGATCCTAAGACTACAGAAAATAATTGTAATGGAAGAAGGGTGGTACTCCACAGGTATCATGAACCTTCAATTCCATTATAGCTGCTGGTCAGTGCTGACCAAACAGACTTATGATGAAATATGTCCTGGCCATGAGAATCTCAGCCTCTTGTTTGTGATCCTTTACAGAGTCTCTGATCCTGATGGAATAGAAGGAGGAATGCTTGCATCAGAGCAGTGCGTTGGCTTACAGTGGGATTTGGATTCTCACCTACACAAGGAGCCGGGAAGAAATATGGCAAGCTTCCCTCTATTCTACTACATTGGATTAGTGCTATTTTATTGACACAATTAAACTTACACACACACACACACACACACACACCACCAAATCTAACTACTGCTACTAACCTGTCAACACTACTCCTTTACACATAAACACAAAGAAACACACACACAGATAATACTACTACTACTACACACTCACACACACACATGCACGCATGTGCTCGTACACACACACACTCACATACACACATGCATGCTCACACACACACTGGCAATTTTTGCACTCTCCTGCCTTCAAAACCCACTTTCTCTACATCTCTCTACTTCCAGTCTTTTCAGCCATGTAACAACATACTTGCTTGCTTTTCTCGGAGTATTCTTTCCCTTCTCTCCAGAACTTCCCTTTTTCCTCTTTCTGATGAAGAGCCATGCTTGAAACGTCACCCCTGCCTCTTCGTTTTTCCCTCTTAAACTGAGCCTCAATCTAAGACATTCACTGTGTACACCCTTTTGACTTTTGTTCTTTTGTTTTAATTTTTGATTTGCCTCACATACATGCATGCATACATACATACACACACACATACATGCATGCATGCATACATACATACATACATACGTACATACATACATACATACATAACATATATACATACATGATGCTGTAGCTAGGACACTCTATAATGAAATCTATCAGAAGGATAACCCCAAGGACAAAGAAATAAGAACTCATAATATGGTAGAAGCCACACTGAAAAGGAATACTGGTGGAATGTTCCAGTGAAGACTTCAATAACATGTAAACACAACAGATCTGATATAATGATTTGGGATAGAGAAGAGAAACTGTGCACAGTTGTGGAAATTTGCTGCCCGACGGGTGTTAGCATAAAGCTGAAGATCAGTGAAAAAGAGAACACCTATGCTGAACTATTGAGAAATCTGCAGTTACTCTATCCAGATTACAAGTTCAGGTTTATACCTGTAATTATTGGGGCTGTGGGATATGTAACACACTGCCTAAAAATCAACCTTGAGAAATTAGGGTTCTCAAAACCAAAAAAGAGAAAGCTGATTCAAAGACTACAGATCCATACCATCACTGGAACTGTAAAAGTTTATAAAACATTTATCATTTAAATATATATGAACATGTCTAGATGTGTAATGCATGAGAATACATACATAAATACTCACTCATACATCCTCACATACATACATACATGATGATGGCTGTCCACTCGTGACCAAGGAAGACCATTGCCGACCTTCAGGAACATTCTGCGCTCCAGTACCAACTTACATTTTGCATTTACGGCTCTGTTGGTGACTAATGAGCCCTGCTCTTGACAAGCACACACGACCACAAACATTGCAGATTAAGCTTTCCCCATTCACTATACGAGCCGTGCACTTTCGCACAGCTCGCTTAAATACATACATACATACTCACATACTTACATACATACATACACATACATATACACACATTCACATTCATACAAACATACATACATACAGCATGAGTTTCAGTGCCACTTCAACATTCATCAAAATCAGGCTGTTCCCACCCATAACACAATTTTACATTGGGTGAATGCGCTTCATACACGAGGTACACTAATGAATAGGAGACAGGTGGGGGTGCCACAAACAGTACAGACCCCGGAAAATGTAGAATGCATCAGAAAGCTTTGATACAGAGTACGAATCACTCTGCTCAGAGTCATTCCACTTGGCATTGGTAATCGATTGGTAAGGCGTATTTTGCATGAAGACCTACATTTCCACCTGTACAAATTGGTCATTGGGCAACAGTTGAAACCATGATGGTATGCACAGTGGCTTAACTTTGCACATCAGATGGAAGTAATTTTCGAGGTAAATGGCAACCTCATCTTGTTAATGAGTGATGAAGCTCTACAAAACCAAATAGTCCAGAAACAAGAAACAGCAAGATCTCCAGCTTTGCAGTGAAGTGGGTGCTATTTTGGAATATTTTTCTCCTGATGTTATGAAGAGCATCCAGCTATAGAAACCAAATTAAATCAGACTGGAACATGCTGCAGCTCTCTGGCTTGCTAGCTCTGGTCAAACCATCCAACCCATGCCAGCATGGAAGATGGACATTAAAGGATGATAATGATGATGATGATGATGATGATGTATCTAAACAAAGACAAGGGATCTCTAACTCTCAGCTGCCGTATGGCCTTTGGCTATACTGAGTCCATTTGTCCTTTGACAGGTTTTATTTTTCATCCTGTAGGTTATCTAATAGAGACTACTCTCCGTGTCAAGTAGACTTGGTAGGATTGCTCACCAATTTAGTTGCCAATGGCCTGAACATCTGACAGTTGTACTGGATTCCATGTTACCACAGAACCAAGAGGTTCTGACATACATACATACATACATGCATACATACATACATACATACATACATACATACATACATACATACATACATACATACATATATATATATTTGAAGAAAAGCAACAAAAATTCATTAGGTTATAGCAGTACGTACGTTTCGTACAAACTTCATTTATTTATGTAGTGAGAACACCACATACGATGTGCAATGAAAATGTACTCCTCAGCTGCATAATGGAAGTTCATTTTAGAAAGTCATTTTGTAGATGTGTGCAAATATAAGAGTAGGAGATGAAGAAAATACCATCTTGACTGGTATTTTCTTCATCTCCTACTCTTGTATTTGCACACATCTACAAAATGACTTTCTAAAATGAACTTCCATTATGCAGCTGAGGAGTATATTTTCATTGCACATCTTATGTAGTGTTCTCACTACATAAATAAATGAAGTTTGTACGAAACGTACGTACTGCTATAACCTAATGAATTCTTGTTGCTTTTCTTCAAATTTTATTCACCAAATCTCTTGAGTTTGTTTTTGGTTTTTACCCTACCAAATTCTGGTGCCTCAAACATTTTAAGTACCACATATAATCTTTTGATTAAATCTATATTATATATATATATATATATATTTACACATTCACACATTCATATATATATATATATATATATATATATATATATATATATATATATATATATATATATATATATATACATACATACATACATACACACATAGATATTTATCAGCATTATGAAACCATTGGTGCTAACTTTGTGCTTGTAAAATGATTGAATGCATACCCCCTCCTCTCCATATATATATATATATATGTATATATAATTATTCGCATGTAACTTCTACTGTTGCTGAATATATGTATGTATGTATGTATGTATGTATGTATGTATGTATGTATATATGGATGGATGGTTGGATGGATGGATGGATGAATGGATGGATGGATGGGAATTTTTGTCTGTCTGTCTGTTACCATCTTAGTGCCTAAAGCAGCAAACCAAAATTCATGAAACTTTGCATATATCATCATCGTTTAACGTCCGCTTTCCATGCTAGCATGGGTTGGACGATTTGACTGAGGACTGGTGAAACCGGATGGCAACACCAGGCTCCAATCTAATTTGGCAGAGTTTCTACAGCTGGATGCCCTTCCTAATGCCAACCACTCAGAGAGTGTAGTGGGTGCTTTTACGTGTCACCCGCACGAAAACGGCCACGCTCGAAATGGTGTCTTTTATGTGCCACCTGCACAATATGTTACATTAATATCCAGTTTGATAATAGGCTAATTGGATTTCAATAAAAATATATAATGTACCTCCCAGGGACATTGGGTGAATTATATGATAAAATGAGAAGGTTGCAAAAAGTATTAGTGTGAGGGAAAGATAGTAACAGAGTGAGGATGACTTACATCAGTGAAGGTGAGAACGTCGGTGGCAATGGAATAGTAACATTAATACAGCTGTCA
>NC_068996.1:6134777-6135823 GCF_001194135.2 Octopus bimaculoides | reverse complement strand
ACATCAGTGAAGGTGAGAACGTCGGTGGCAATGGAATAGTAACATTAATACAGCTGTCATATACATGCGATGCTGCATACATACTTTTGTAAATACATAGATACAACACACACACACACACACACAGGTGTGTGTGAGGAATACGTAGCTTTAAGGAAAGAGGGATCAGTGGCTTTTCTGCTGTCCATCGCAAAGAAACACTCACACAGACACACACACACACATGCATATATATATATATATATATATACATATGTACATACATACATGTCTACTTTACATTTTAAATTTGTAATTACCTGTGTGTACGTTTGTAAATGTGTGTGTGTGTAGATGTTCTATAATTGTCTGTCTCCCTACTTTTGTAGGGTCTTCCCTGTTGCTGTCACATATTGTGAGATTTTAAAATTACATCAAAATTTCCAAATTTGGTATATTGAAATAATTTTCCACATTAAATCCAATTTTGTTATCTATTTATTCCAGAAAAATTGCAGAAAAATGTTACTGAGGTTTAAAATTTAATTGATTTTACCTTATCAGAAAACAGGATTTGGAAGCTGGCATTTTGTGCATGATAGCTGTCTATCACAAAATAAAAGCAAAATCATTAGGAGAAGGAATTTTTATTAAACAAACAAAAGCAAAGCTTTACAACAAAAAAATTGTAAGAATTTCTGAAGTTTTAATGAATAAAGTCATGTGAAACAGTTGAACAGACATGTAAACAATTTTAAAAGGAAGAAATCCTCAACAAAACTTTTTGTCGAAAAATTGCACAAATCTATCCTGATCAAGAGGCTTATCTTTTGGGGAAGACATACTCTGACATTAGATAAAAATTTATGTAAGATATTCTATTGTAAAAATTGCCTGGTAACGATGGGCTTTTCAGCTTAAAATATGTATGTATGCATGTATGTATGTATGTATGTATGTATGTATGCATGTATATATATCTATGTTTGTCTATCTATCTATCTATCTATCTATCTATCTATCTATCTATCTATCTATATATATATATATATATATATATATATATA
>NC_068996.1:6132963-6134404 GCF_001194135.2 Octopus bimaculoides | reverse complement strand
ATTATTCTTCCTCTCGGATTAATGTTAATGTATCAATTGAAACATATGTCAGTGATATGGTGACATAAATGATTTAAACAACATCTTGTGCATTTGTCTCCATTTTACATTACTCATATATATATATATATATATATATATATATATATATATATAGGCCAGCATGGAAGATGGACATTAAATGATGATGATGATATATGTATATGTAGTGTGTGTGTGTGTGTTTTGTACATATATATATATATATATATGTATGTGTTTTTTTTTTCAGGATTTACTTGAGACTGAAAGAAAACATCAAGACTTAATTGAAGCTATTAAAATAAAGATTCATAGTGTCACTGAAGTGAGTTCTTCAATTTTATTTCTCCAAAGTATCGTCATCACTATTAGTGTTATTTTTGTACATCTGTTTGTCCCTGTTGTCATTGATTTGAGAATCCCGTCATTGTCTTTCTTGCTGTTTTTTCTTTCTTTTCCAAAATTTTCATAGTTAGATGTCCTTCCTCTTGATAATGATCATGTAACTTGGAAACGGTAGATTTTATTATTCCACAGGCACCAGAACTACTGTCTACAGCAAGATTAGCTCTTTAGCATTCAGACCATTCTGTCAAATGTAATGCTAATTAATTCACATTGTTTTGAATAGATCATGCATTATCTCGTAGCTATAACATTCCATTGATGTGGTTTTTTATTTTTCAAATGACATTCTAAGGTAGGTGTGAGAGGCTGGATTTCACCAGTTTGATCTTAGAACAGGTAGAATATTTGGATCAGATATTGCCAATCTAAATGCTAAAGTGATAATTGTATTATTTTTTATTTTGGAGTTACTCTTTCGTTACCAACCTGGCTGAAACTGCTTCTGGCTCTGTAGTACAAACGTCTTGTTTTAATAAGTTTTGAATTAAAATCTTCCACTGAACCTTAGTCAAAATTTTACTAAATTCTTTGTTATCATCATCATCATCGTTTAACGTCCGCTTTCCATGCTAGCATGGGTTGGACGATTTGACTGAGGACTGGTGCAACCGGATGGCTACACCAGGCTCCAAAGTAATTGAAAGAAACAGAGCATCTCAAAAGAAATATGGCAACAAAGGGTTAAATAGGTTGCCTCTTCTCTGTCTTAAATAGGTTGCCTGTACTCTGTCTTGCCGAGTCCATATTTTCTTTCAGCTATTAAATCAAATAGATCACTTCCCATAGACTTTTAGGTTTGTTTGTTTTTTTGTAAAATGCTCAACTTCCTAGTAGGGCCAATTCATTATGACTGAAGACTCAGTGTCTCTCCAAGATGTAGAAGAAGAGAGGTGTATCTAGAAAGGTGTATCAATGGTAATGAAGATGGTCATGCATAAGGCCTGTTGTGTAGGCAGGTAAGAAGGAACTTGCAATGTGAGTTAGGGGAGGCTTAGAATAAAGTTATTTTTGT
>NC_068996.1:6125463-6127963 GCF_001194135.2 Octopus bimaculoides | reverse complement strand
TTTATATTTGTCTTCAAAATGAGTTAGTCTAATATCTCTTCACCCATCTTTTCTGTCATGCACTTTAGCCTACTCACAAATATGCTGCCTTTTATATTGTTATAATGTGGATCCTTATCCACTTGTATGTTATTATCAGCACTATAATATTCTTGTCACCACTATTATGTCTTCTGTACATTTTAACAAAGCATGAAGAAAGTGGATGAGAAACAATTTTTTTTCTAATGGATGTAGGTATGGCTGTGTGGCCAGGTTTGCTTCCCAACCATGTGTTTTTGCGGTCAATCCCACTACATGGCACATTGGACAACCTGTAGTCCAAATTTTATTTAAAAATTTTTTTGTTATCTTCTGCAATAAATTTGAATTAAAGTCCAAAAAGAACATTAACTGCATTGATCCCACTGGTAGTAGAAAGCCTGCAGGGGCCATCCATAGGTCTTGCCCCTTCCACTGGACCCAGCCTGCGCCCGCCTGCATACAGTGCACTAGGCCGACGGTGCTGCATGCTTTGCGGCTCCATGAACCTCAATATCTCAATAAAAGAAATTCCACTATGTACTGTGCCTCATTTGAATGAATCAGTTTTACATCAACATTAATAAATCTAATTGCAGGGCTGCTCATAATTTGTTCAATGTAATGCGAACCTACCAAAACTTACCTCCAGCAGTAGATGGTGAGCCGAACTCACTTGAAGAACTAAACTGTGTAAGTATTAAACATGTTAAAATATAAAGTAGTAAGGCCCCTGACAGAGGCATTGCCAGGTTCTACAGTTAGGGAGAGCGAGCACATGAAAAAAGGTGCTGTGACACATACCAAACAATTTTAACTCACTTCTCTTATATTACATGAAATATTTCATTAGTTGTAATATATGTAATTGTATTCTATGTTCATTAATTTAATTTATCAGCAACAATGAAACTTACAACTTATGATATAGGTGTGACGTGAAAAAGATGTAAATCCACAGCAGGAGTTGAGCAGTGTTGAGAGATTATGATGTCAAGGTTTGTTTTGGTCCTTCAGATGTCAACTGACACCAACACATCACAGGAGATTTGTTTTTTCTTTTTCTCCTCTTCCAATTTTTATTCAAAATATGAGCAAGAAAATATTTTACAAAAGAAAGATAAAGAAAAAAAGAAAAAAATAAGGGAGAAAGCTAAGAAAGAAAAGAAAACATCAATGCCACACCAATTGCTTCACTTGGTTGCACACGACAAGGAACCTACTGAAGCAAGCCAGCATGCTCACAGCATTATCATGGGCGATGGCGAGGCTAAAGCATTGGAAGAGCCAAGCACCCTCACAGGCATCACCTGACACCCTGCCTTGAGCAGATAATTCAAAGACATGGGAGATTGGTCAAATAAAATAAGGACTCCCAGAAAGTCCATGTGATTAACAAAAATAAAAAAAAAAGAGATTTGACTTTTATCAGCCAAATGAACTAAAGAGTTAGATTAAATTGTTGAAAAGGTGCCAATTTTGAAAAAAATGTGCTTGGGGCAAGCTGTCACTCACTTTGTTCCCCTGTTAGCCATGTCATTGGCCCCTGGCTTCCATGGTGTATAAGTGACTGAGATTACAGCATTCCTCCTAAACAGGATGACTGTTAATCACAGGATTACCCATTTACAGTGAAGAAATGAACTGGAACAATATAAAATGGAGTGTTTTCTTCAAGAGCGCAGTGCATCACCTGGTCTGATAATGAAAATCACAATCTTGTAATTAGGAGTGTAACACCACAACCAGTCTTTGGTACATCTTTAACAAAGCATGAAGAAAATGGATGAGAAACCATTTTTTTTTCTAATGGATGTAGGTATGGCTGTGTGGCCAGGTTTGCTTCCCAGCCATGTGTTTTGGGGGGTCAATCCCACTGCATGGCACATTGGACAAGTATCTTCTACTGTAACTCCAAGCTGACCAAAGCCTCACATGTGGATTTGATAGACAGAAACCTGTCGTGTGTATATCTATCAATCTGTCTGTCTGTCTCTATCTATCTATCTATCTATCTATCTATCTATCTATCTATCTATCTATCTATCTATTTATCTATCTATCCATCTATCTACCTGTCTGTCTGCTTGTCTGTGTTTCTATCTATCAGTCCGTCTGTGTGCCTGACTGTTTGCCTGCCTGATTACACTTTAGGAGATTCCTACTGAAGTTTGGATATCCACAAGGTGATTATAGACAGCGGTCTAAGGAAGACAATCCCTTGCACTTAACTCTTCTTTGTGTGTTCAAAAATTAGCCACAAGGTCTCTGAAGAGAGTTCATAGGTCACTGGCTTTCAGGGTCTGAAGAGATACTGTAAAGCTAAGTGCTTTATGGACGTGAAGCCCTGAGTAAACCCCATAGACTGACCATAACTATTGGGTTGTCCGGAAAGTTTGTGCCAATTTATAGTAGCTTACCTTTCGACTTATTTTAGAACATGGTTGAGTTCATAAAATAGGATTTGACTACCCCTCCA
>NC_068996.1:6116093-6125453 GCF_001194135.2 Octopus bimaculoides | reverse complement strand
TGAGTTCATAAAATAGGATTTGACTACCCCTCCATTTAGAGCACAGTTTAAGCTATCTTTTCCTGGAAGAAGGTTTATGTTCCTATAACCTGTGTTAATTCTCTAACCCTGTAAAATGGAAGATAAGAAAATTCATTTTTAGCACTTGATGCTTTTCTTTTTCCGTAAAGAGAAAAATGCCTCACAAGCAACCAAAGAATTATGCGCAGTTTACGGTGATGTTTCTTTATCCGAAAGAACTGTACGGAAGTGGTTCGCAAGGTTCTGAGCTGGAGATTGTAGCCTTATTGATAAAGAGCGATCAGGCAGACCATCCACTACAAACAATGACCAAATTAAGTCATTAATTGAGAATAACCTACATTGCACAACCTGAGAATTGGCAGAAAACCTCAACCTATCAAAATCCGTCGTTCATGGGCACCTGGTAAAGCTTGGGTACACAAATCGCTATGATGTTTGGGTACCACATGAGTTGAGTGAGAAGAACCTTTTGGAAAATTAGCATGTACTTTCCGGACAACCCAATATTTTTATCTAATTACTCTACTGTTCTATAACTTAGAGTGTGTTTCTCTTTCAGATTTATGATTTATATATACTTGATATATATATATATATTATTTAATAAACATAATATATGTCTTTATGTGCTATTTTTTGTGTTTAGTAAATAATATTTATCTCTCACGAGATGGAGTACTTTTTTTGTTGATCTTACCATTGCAGAACAGTACACTGTGTGTGTGTGTGTGTGTGTGTGTGTGTGTGTGTTTGTTTGTTTGTGTCTCCATGCCTTGACATCATGTGATGGTGCAAAATGAGCATCATAATTTTATAGGCAGTGTTATTCGTTTCCAGTCTTTTCTGTGAAAACATGATCAGCCAATGTGAAAATATTACCTCTCTTGGAAACAAGTCAGGATTCACAACAGGACGACCATTCAGCCATAGAACATAAATTCTGTCTGACCGATTCAAGTATGGTAAAGTTGATGTTAAAATGATGATGATGATGATGATGATTTCATAAAAAAACTAAGAGGTTACACACATGGCCTAGTGATTAAGAAGTTTGCTTTGGAACCATTGTCTTGGCTTCAATCCCTCCGTGTGGTATATGGTCTTTTAGTATAGTCTTGGTAAATATCTTTTAGTATAGTCTTGATTTGACCCAAGTCTTGGGAATGAAATTGGGTAATTGGAAACTGTGTGGAAGCTCAGCAAATGGGTTGTATTTGTGATTCAGAAGATCAGCTTTTCCCTATCTCATGTCACACTAGCTCTGCCTAGGTGCAGGTGTGGTTGTGTGGTAAGAAGCTTGCTTCCCTCCCATTGTGTGACACCTTGGGCAAGTGTCTTCTACTACAGCCTTAGGCTGGTGAAAACCTTGTGAGTGGATTTGGTAGACGAAAATGGAAAGAAGCCCACTGTGTATATGTGTGTGTGTGTGTGTGTGTGTGTGTCTTTGATTCAGTGTTTGTCTCCCATCACCACTTGACAACTGGTGTTGGTGTGTTTATGTCCCCATAACTTAACAGTTCAATAAAAGAGACCGATAGAATAAGTACCAGGCTTAAAATAAGAAAAATAAGTATTGGGGTCGATTCATTCAACAAAAAATTCTTCAAAGCAGTGCCCCGGCATGGCCACAGTCTAATGATTAAAACAAGTAAAAGATGAAAGACACATGTCTGTGGAATACTCAGCCATTTATGCTATAATTCAGCAGACTGGTAATTCTGTTGTATGTATACACACATATGCTCACACATTTATGCACACATACATACATATTCACACATGCACATACACAAATGCAAGCATTCATGTACGTACACACTCACACATTCACACGTACTTTCACACATGCATACATATACTCACACACATTCACATGTATGTGAATGTGTGTGACTCTCATACAGCTGCATACATACTCACACATGTACATGTGCATGCACAAACACATACACTCACACACACATGCATACATATAAACATACATTCACACATGCACTCGTTGCCAGAGCAGCTAACTAGCTTCCGTGCTGGTGGCACGTAAATAGCGCCATTTGAGCATGATCGTTACCAGCATTGCCTTACTGGCACTTGTGCCGGTGGCACATGAAAAGACATTTGAGCAAGATCGTTGCCAGTGCCGCTGGACTGGCTCCTATGCAGATGGCACATAAAATACACCATTTTGAGCGTAGCCGTTGCCAGTACTGCCTGACTGGCCTTCGTGCCGGTGGCATGTAAAAGCACCCACTACACTCTCAGAGTGGTTGGTGTTAGGAAGGGCATCCAGCTGTAGAAACTCTGCCAGATCAGATTGGAGCCTGGTGCAGCCTTCTGGCTTGCCAGTCCTCAGTCAAATCGTCCAACCCATGCTAGCATGGAAAGCGGACATTAAACGATGATGATGACACACACAAAGAAGAGTGTTGACTTCATGATCATAAATATTGTAGGTCTCATTGCTGATGATGGTGGTGTGACAATGAAAATTACAACATGACTCGTTAGGTCATAATGAGTCATACTAAATCACACATATCGGCCCAGGTTGTCAATCTTTCTGACTCATTTGGCACAGAAGTTTTAAAATTTCTGGTACACAGTTGTTGATGTTACTTAGCTCCAAGAGTATTTCAAGAATATTGAATTGCAGCCAATAGTGCAATGGGACTGAACCCAGAACCATGTAGTTGGGAAGCGAGCTTCTTACCACACAGCCACTCCTGCGCCTTTGTTAATTTTTTAAAATTCTATTTTTTTGTTTTTGATTATTGAGATATATGAGCTGTCCTACAATTAAATGGCATGTTCCAACCATAACCAACCAGTTGAACTGTACGAGTGTTGCACAAAATACTCTGTGGCATTCCTTTTGACTCATTACACTCTAAGTTCAAATTCCAGCAAGTTCAACTTTGTCTTTCTTCCTTTCGTGGGTTAATAAAATAAATATCAGTTGAACACTGGTATTGACATAATCAACTTAGCCAATCCTTTAAACATTGCTGATCTTGTGTCAAAATTTGAAACCATAATCTTATGTGTTCTATTTCTAAATGATAAAGTGTTTATTTGAAGGACATTTAGCTACTATTTCTAGATGGTTGAGTACGCCCAAATATGTTCCTGTGTTAGCTTACTTGTGCACTGCTTCTACATTTCTTATTAACAGTATACTTTTTTTTTTAAAGATATGTGTTTAATCTCATCATCATCATTTAATGTCCTCCTCCCATGCTGGCATGGGTTGGACAGTTTAACAGGAGCTGGCCAGGCAGGAGCCTGCACCAGACTTCACTGTCTTTTTTAGCAAGTTTTTTTTTATGGCTGGATGCCCTTCCTAACACCAACCACTTCACAGAGTGGGCTGAGTGCTTTTTACATGGCACAAGTACAGGTAAGGTCCATTTTGGCATGGTGTTTACAGCTGGATGCCCTTCCAAATGCCAACCTCTTTGCAGTTTGGACTGGATGCTTTTTACATGGCACCAGCATTGGCAAGGTCAACAAGTAACTTGTAAGACAAAGAATCTTTGAGAGAGGAGGAAGCATTGGAGGAGGAGGTGATCTTGTGTCAGATAATGAAAGGATTTTTTTTCTTTCTTTCTAGGTTCGTATATTTGGGGAAGACTTAGTCTTCGTCACCAATACTGTTAAACCTGAGAAAGCAAAAGAACATTACTTTCTATCATAAAAACTGCAAATGGACTTTTTTTTTTTAACTTACTACGAAGAAACCTATAATTTGTAAGTTGTATAACTATTTCTGGTGTGCATCAGTTATTTGATAATTGAACACAAATTTAAAGACTTGATAGAACAATTTAGACTCTTGTAAAAGCTAAAAACTACCTTTTTATTTCATTTTTGCTGTAATTAAGCTAATTCTTTATAAGTTGTAATAACTGTGCACACCTGCTATTTGATAATCAAATATATTTAGAGAAAGCATTTAGATTCTTTGGACAACAGCATTTGAGAATAGAACTGTGGTGAACAATTAGTTTTTCTTTTATACATTTTTTTTGCTAGCAAAGTTGTAAATAGTTTGTTTTTCCTAACTTTAATTTTTGCAAATTAGGATAGATATTTGTTGTTATATTTCAAGATAGTGATTTTTCTTTTGGCCAAATAAACACACACATACTATGTACTTTGCTTCATTTCAGGTTTATTTTATTATTGTTCTTATTTTAAATTCTTTGTCTGGAAACCTTTCATCACACAACCTATAACCTCTTCAGTGACTCTCCATTCCATGTATCTCCTCCTGTCCTGTGACCTCTTTAGTGACTCTTCATTCCATGTATCTCCTCCTGCCCTGTAACCTCTTTAGTGACTCTCCATTCCATGTATCTTCTCCCTGTTTAGTCCATTTTGTCTTTCTAAGTGACTCTCCATCCCCCATGTCACTTCCTGTCTTGTGACCTCTTCAGCGACTCTCCATTCCATGTGTCTCCTCCTCCCCTGTTTAGTCCATTTTGTCTTTCTAAGTGACTCTCCATCCCCCATGTCACCTCCTGTCCTGTGACCTCTTCAGTGACTCTCCATTCCATGTGCCTCCTCCTGTCCTGTGACCTCTTCAGCGACTCTCCATTCCATGTGTCACCTCCTGTCCTGTGACCTCTTCAGTGACTTTCCATCCCATGTGTCCCCTCCTGTCCTGTTTAGTCCATTTTGTCTAAGTAACTCTCCGTCCCACATGTCTTTTATTGTCTTGTGACCTCTTCAGCGACTCTCCATCCCCCATGTCCTGTTTACTCTACTTTGTCTTTCTAAGCAACTCTCCATCCCACATGTCTCCTCTGGTCCTGTGACCCCTTCAGCAACTCTCCATCCCACATGTTTCCTCCTGTCATATGACCTCTTCAGAGACTTCATCCAACATGTCTCCTCTTTTCCTGTGATCTCTTCAGCAACTCTCCATCCCACATGTTTCCTCCTGTCCTGTTTAGTCCATTTGGCCTTTCTAAGTGGCTCTCCATCCTGTGATCTCTTCAGCGATACTCCATCCCACATGGAGTACCTCTCCATTGCATACACCTCCTCCGATACTGTTTAGTCTGTTTGACTTTACTAGGAAGACAAAATGGAGTAAACAGAACAGAAGGAGACACATGGGATGGAGAGACACTGAAGAGGTCGTAGGAGGTGTGACGGAAGATTTCCAGCCAAAGGACATAAAATAAAATATCTGAAATGAAGGCTAAATATATATAGTGTGTGTTTATTTGACAAAAAAAAATATGTCCATCCTGAAATATAAATAATATCTAATGAAATGTCAGTGCTAAGCAGTGTGTAAGTTTGAGCAGAATTAGGGAAGTTATTTACCTCGGTCCGGTGATCTACTAGCACAAATCAGTCAACATGTTGACTGAATTACATATAAAGCTACGGTTTTATAACTTCATTCAGAATTGCCTTTCATTGACGAGAACCAAGTAGCTTGAAGTGTCAATGTCTGGGATTCCTAATAGATGGCGACACTGAACAAACCGGGTGTTTTCACACCTTTTTACCATAAGAGAGATATTTTCTCCATGGTAACTGCAGTGTATTTGCCTTTTAGCAGTTGAAATATGTGACAAACATATTTCAACTAACCTAAATTCTGCTCATAACAATATCTGTTTCAACACAGGATTTGACATCAGGAATTTTACAAAACAAATACATAAACAATAGATATTTGAATATTGGGATATTTACGTAGTACTTAATTGCCAGAACATTTATTGAAGTTTTTCCCTCCCCAAGAAACCCTTCATGCTTAACTTGGCACATAAAGGAACCCTTTTATTTTATTAAGCAGAAATAAATTGTTTTTCAAAACACTATTTGTCTTTATTGTTAATAAATTTTACTTCAATATTTATAATTTAAGCAATATTAATATCTATCACAGTTACCATGTGTATATGTATGTCCATCCATCCATCCATCCATACATACATACATCTATTAAAACTGCAAAATTATCACAGAACTGTTACTCACTGAGTAACAGTTCTATGATAATTTTGCAGCTTTAATACTCTACCTTTGGTATTTGAGTACTATCTTTTCCACTTTGCTTTGCACTTATGTGCTCACCTGTGTGTATATATATATAAATGTATCATATATATATAAATGTATAAATTGCTTCACTTGGTTGCACACCACAAGGTTTAATGGAACCTCCTGAAACAAGCCAGCACGCTCGCGGCATTATCATGGGCGATGGCGAGGCTAAAGCCTTGGAAGAGCCAAGCACCCTCACAGGCATCACCTGACACCCTGCCTTGAGCAGACAATTCAAAAACATGGGAGATTGGTCAAATAAAATAAGGACTCCCAGAAAGTTCTTCCAAGTCCATGTGATTAACAAAAAAAAAAAAAAGAGATTTGACTTTTATCATCCAAATGAACTAAAGAGTTAAATTAGATTGTTGTAAAAGTGCTAAATTCGAAAAAATGTGCTTGGGGCAAGCTGTCACTCACTTTGTTCCCCTGTTAGCCATGTCATTGGCCCCTGGCTTCCATGGTGTATAAGTGACTGAGATTACAGCATTCCTCATAAACAGGATGACTGTTAATCACAAGAATACCCATTTACATTATATTCATAAAGTGGGCTCAATTTGACAGTTGGCATAAAAGCAAAAAGAATCTACAATATCCCACTCAAAAATAAAATTATTAAAAAGATTTAAAAAATAATAACTAGATTAAAGCTGGGAAAAAACAGTTTATTCAAAGTAGCTGCTCTCAGCATCCACCATGGCCTCAAGATGGCTCGAGACTGCATTTCTCATTGTGTCCTTTGGAAGATCTTTGAACATCTTGATCTTGCAGGAAGAGCAGTTAGTGTCTTTCTCAGTTGCACCCAACACAAAGTAATCTGTGGAATTACAATCACGGAAATTAGGCAGCCAGAAATTGGAACTGCTGGAGATGTAGAAGTTCTGCGACAACCACTTTTGACTCTTTCTGGATGTGTAGCAAGGAGCTAAGTCCTGCTGTCACACATATGATCTTCCTGCAGTAACCCTCTCCAGCCAGAGTTTGACCAGTCTCTAGGAGCTTCACATAAATGTCTGAACTGAGTCTAAGGTCCTGTTGGAGAAACATTGAAAGATCATCACAATTTGGGTGAACTTGGTTTTCATATGCGGGACATTACATGAATTGTACACAAACACCTTTTGTTCTAGATGTTGTGCAACTGGTCCAAGCAGAAGTTCTCATCTGAGAAGAACCAGATCATCCCTGGTTCAACAGAGTGCTTGTTCAGGATTTTCTTTGCCTTCTTCAAGAGGTTCTCCTTTGCCTTGGCTCTCAGAATTTGTCCCTTGCACCTCTTGTACAAGTGGTAGAGTGGAGATACTTATTTAAGGCTAGCTTCATGGTGGTGACTCCAACACCTGTCTCTCTCACCAAAGGTCAAATTCCCTTGTTCAGATCTTCCAACACCTTATCCTGCAGTCATTGAATCAATTCCAGCATGTAAGTGCAATCAGAATACCCACTGGGTCCCTTTGTGCTGGTAATGGCTTTGTAGTCCCTGTTGTTGCTGTCCATGTCTTGCCTAACAGCCTTTACAGTGTTTCACAGAGACTTGAACAGCGGGCATATCAATATTTTGATACCCACCACGAATCATCATAATAAAGGTAACTCTTTCCAATATTCAGATAGCTTCTAGTCTGCCATGCCCACTAAATTTTTCTCAATTGCAATTTTATGCTTTCCAAAACCATTAACCGTTCACCAATACATCAAGCTGTCCCTGAAAAAAAGCCTTGTAAGTGGATTTGGTAGATGGAAACTGAAAGAAGCCCATCGTATATATGTATGTATATATATATATATATATATATATATGTATGTGTTTGTCCCCCCAACATTGCTTGACAACTGATGCTGGCGTGTTTACATCCCCGTAACTTAGTGGTTGGGCAAAAAGAGACCAATAGAATAAGTACTAGGCTTACAAAGAATAAGTCCTGGGGTCAATTTGCTCAACTAAAGGTGGTGCTCCAGCATGGCCACAGTCAAATGACTGAAACAAGTAAAAGAGTATATATATATATATCATCATCATGGGAAGAAACAAAAAAGGAAGTCAAAAATGCATTGGGAGTCTTTTAGATGGTTTATTTTTAAAGGCTTAACCAATTTCACAAATTTTTTCTGATTTTTAAAACTTAAGTGAGAAAGAAAGAAGTGGGGCTCAAATTAGTACCTTGTTTAGGATATAATTTGATTGGCAGATGATCACATGATTAGGCAAGGAAATTTTTGGAATATAGTTAATCCTGACATGGTTGAGTGAACATTTCTAGTAACAGTCTCAAACAATCAAAGATCCCTTAATTTAACCCTTTAGCATTCAGATCACTGTCAAATCTAATCCTTATTCATATTGTTTTAAATAAACCATGCATTGTATCAACAGCTTCAAGATATCAATGATTTGTTTCTTTATTTTTTGAATGACATTGCAGGTAGGTATGAGAGGCCTGATCTGACTGGTTTCAACATTAACACATAAAGCGTGACGGACCACAATCGTGGCCATCAGGCACAGGTTAACAGGCCATGATTGTGGCCCATATAGATGCATTTAATTTATGGGCGTTTGTTGGGGTCTAATGTCATTCAAACGCTCAGATACCTCCCAGAATGCAAGAGGACTAATAGTTCAACTAATGTCTCTAAGGCCCTTTGATTCTTATCCTTGTTTCCACACCTGAAACTTTTCCTCTAGCTCTGATAGTGACTCAATAATTAGAGCAAGGGAATCAGCATAGAGGGGTGCGCACTGGCAAGTGGGGGCAGAGACACTCGGAAAATTCACATGATCAAACTCACAGAATCCGAAAACTCAATGTTAACACCTGGTCACAAAATTTATTTTTTTAAATTAATAGGTGTAAAACAACGTAGTAAATGATCTATATTCTGTGTGTTGGGTACAAACAGCAAGTCCTCATATATATATATATATATATATATATATATATACACCCAAGAAACGGACTTGCTGTTTGTACCCAAGAAATGGACAGCACACAAGAGTATAGATTATTATTTCTATAGCATCATTCTCTATCAGCATTTTTTTTTCTTGCAACAATTAAAGGAATGTTAAAGATGATTTATTTTAATAAGATGAACTATCATAGGTGCAGGAGTGGCTGTGTGGAAAGTAGCTTGCTTACCAACCACATGGTTCCAGGTTCAGTCCCACTGCGTGGCACCTTGGGCAAGTGTCTTCTACTATAGCCTCGGGCCGACCAAAGCCTTGTGAGTGGATTTGGTAGACGGAAACTGAAAGAAGCCCGTCATATA
>NC_068996.1:6111958-6115173 GCF_001194135.2 Octopus bimaculoides | reverse complement strand
AAAAAAAAAAAAAACTTTTATCTGTGAGTGAAAATTCCAAGTTGAGAATCATATTTAAAAGGTTTATTCCGATTTGGACCCCTGCAAATAAAAAATAAATAAATAAAAAGAAGAGACCAATTAGAAACAAGTACAAAGAATAACAAGTAAAAAATTGCAAGAGTATGTTTTACAGAAATTTTGTCTTTTATAAAGCAATTGTTGAGTTAATAAGTGATTCACGGTATCAGACTCCAGTCTGATTTGGCAGAGTTTCTACAGCTGGATGCCCTTCCTAATGCCAACTACTCTGAGAGTGTAATGGGTGCTTTTATGTGCCACTGGCATGGGTGCCATTTGTATGTCACTAGTATCTGACTTTAAGAATTTTGAGCTTACCAGGAGCCAAACTTGGAATCTACTGATCCATAGTTAGACATGTTACCCGCTTTAACTGTTTTTTTTACCTTTTACTTGTTTCAGTCATTAGACTATGGTCATGCCTGTGGAACCAATCGCCCCAGTACTTATTCTATTGGTCTCTTTTGACAAACCACTAAATTACAGGGATGTAAACACACTAACACTGGTGGTGGTGGGGGACAAACACAGACACATACACACATATATCTTATATTATCAAAAAGAAGAGGATCTCAATCTGTCTGTAGATCACATCTATTAGAGGGAGGGGAAGAATTAAAATATATATTACAATGCATTTTTAGGAGAAGGGGAGGAGAAAAAGTCGTTGAGAGAGAAACACAGTGAGAGAGTGTGATAGATAGTGTTGTCACTATGGTAGCTAAAAAGTTTTGATTTAAAATGAGAGAATTTTAAGTGAAAGTTTGTCAACACAGAAAAAGACTATATGTATATCTATGTTTTTTGGGTTCTTTTTGGTTGTTTGTGTGTACATGCACACGCACAAGTGTATTTCTGTGTTTTTTAAAATATGGCAATGCAACACAGGCTTCAAAAGAAGACTTTCACTTTGAATAGAATGGAAGGAGAAAAAGTTGTTGTTGAGAGAGATAGATAGATAGAGAGAGAGAGAGAGAGAGAGAGTGAAAGATAGATAGGCAGTGTTGTCATTATAGTAACGAACAAGTTTTGATTAAAAATGCAGAACTTGAAGTGCAAGTCTGTCAACACAATACAACACACATTTTGGGTTGTTTGTTTATGTTTGTCTGTATCTTTTAACATATAGACAATGCAACACAGACCTTGGAAACTGACTTTCACTTTAAATAGAAGGGGAGGAAAAGAATTTGTTGTTGAGAGAGAGAGAGAGAGAGAGAGAGAGAGAGAAAAAAAAGATAGTGTTTTCACCTTAGTAACTTATAAGTTTTAATTAAAAACATGGGAATTTTAAATGCAAATCTGTCAACATAAACACAAATTTTAAAAAAAAGCTATATGTATATAATATATATATATATATATAGCTTTTTTTATTTGGTTGTATGTGTGTAGGTCTTTCAACATGTAGACAATGCAACAAAAACTTCAAAAAAAAACTTTCACTTTGAACAATTTATGCAGGTACATGTGTGATTAACAAATATTTTTACTGGCAGCATAGCAATGGGCAATGACCTAGTACATATATCACCACCATCATCATCATCATTTAACATCTGTTTTCCATGGTGGCATGGGTTCTTTCATTTTCTCTCTACCAAAATCTCTTCACAAGGCTTTGGTTAACCCAAGGCTATAGTAGAAGACACTTGCCCAAGGTACCACACAGCCATACCTGTGTCATAAACTCAGTGAGAGAGACAGAGTGTATGTGTGTGTGTGTGGCTTTGTACTAGGATGAGGTATATTGATCCCACGTTTCTAGTGAGAAAACTACAAGGCAAATACTTAGCTAGAAGTAGGCCACTATACTTAGCAACTTTAAACCTAGAGAAGGCTTCAACATTCAGATTACTCTGTCAAGTGTAATGTTTATTTATTTGAGATATCAATGATGTGGTTGTCTATTTTAAGAATGACATTGCAAGGTAGATGTGGGAGGCCAGATCTGGCCAGTTTTAACATAAAACAGGTAGAATATCTTGGCTGGATATGGTCGGTTTAAGCCTAGAGAAGGCTTTCTATTGTTCTGTCATCTGGTGGGCACACGGGAAGCTTGGAGTAGGTGAATGGGAAGAGAGGACCATACAAGCTATATACATAGAAGTGAAAACAATAATGAGTACAATGTGTAAGTTGGAGTCCACCAGGACTAAGTTCTCAGCCCTCTTCTGTTTACTAAGTCTTCCAGAAGTATAACAAAGCAGTTTAAAATCTGAACACCCATAAGCCTAATTCTTGTAGTGGAATCTGTGGAAGATTAGAGAAGAAATTCCAGTCGTGGAAGCAAAATCCGGAACTGAAGGGAGTTAAAATAAATAACCAAGAGTAAAGTTATAATAGGTAGATAAGAAGACAAGGCTCTGATGCCATCAAAGAAATGATTGGGCTCAGCATACAAAAAAGGAATTGGTAGAAACTCCATACAGAGTGACTAGTGTGTGTACTTATGTGTGTATGTGTGTCTGTGTTGTTATGGTTGTTTGTCATCTCTTGACAGCCGGTGTTGCTTTGGTTATGCTCCTTTAATTAATGCCATGTGGCTAAAAGAGAAACCAACAGAATAAGTACCAGATCTCTTCAAGGTGGTTTCTAAGTTCAAGTAAAAGAAAATATATAGTCCAACCCATGCCAGCATGGAAAACGAACGTTAAAGGATGATGATGATGATGGTATCAGGTGTTTGTGTGAGTGCGTGTGTGTGCACATTGTAAATGATATAAAATTTTTCAGTCCTTAGTTCTAGAGTTGGTTTGTCTATTCTGAGATGATACTTGCAGTCTAGTAGCCTATCTTCAGACAGCATAAACTTTCGTTTTATTATGTACTAGCAGTATAACCCGACCTTGTCCGGGTGTGACTTATTATGCCATCTACGATAAGTCTTGCTAGCTGAAAATCAACTAAAAAAGAAAGCCTTACAACGAAAAAACCCTTCAAAAGACGATGAAATTAATAGGGAAAGTCTGAAGGCTGTTTTGCGTAAAATTATTAAGCATCTGTAAATTTCATCCGTGTAATTGGCTATAGAAATGCTTGTGCAAAACAACTTTTTGCGCTGCTCTGATTATACATAGCAGGGTAATCCCTTTTAGCAGGAGCTAGGACGGCAATTTCTGATGAAGCAATTGCTGGCGATCTGTTGCTAC
>NC_068996.1:6105608-6111029 GCF_001194135.2 Octopus bimaculoides | reverse complement strand
TTTGTATATTTGGAATCTACATAATAAATAATATATGCATAGAAAATTTCATAAAAAAATATTCATTTCTATGAAAGTTATGACCTTCCAAAGTTGGGGGATACAACTCTGTAGTTATGCCGGCAACGTTTTGTAAATATACCACGATGTGAATGATTGTGTTTACTTGCACGTGTATACGTTTGAGAGAGCAAGAGAAGAAGAGGGGGAGAAATGAATAGAGATTGAGAGCAATGTGTATGTTGTTGTCACAGGTCATGATTGTGTGGTTGTGTGTGTTTTTACGTATCTATGTTATGAAAAATAGGTAAAGAACACTGAGATGAAAGTTTAATCTATGACGTTGTATGTATCACTTTCTCTCTCTCTCCCTCTCCCTCTTTAACTCTTACTCTCTATATTTTTATATTGAGCGCGTGTGTAAGAATAGCGTTCCAGGTAGCAGGGATGAAATATAAAAGTTGCTAGAAACAACAGCCAAATCTCCCTTAAATCACACAAAGTAAACGGAATTTTAAAAATCTAATTACTGCACTGGAAAGTTCAGATCGAGAAAATTCCATTGATGTAAAAATTTTTACGAAAAAGTGGAAAATGTGGATTTCTATAAACTTTTAAAAAGGCTTCACACAGACACACAATTTCAGCTTTATATATTAAGATGAACCATAGTTCTAATGCTGACCAGAATGAGTTATGTAAATTACTTCTGCTTTCTTCAATTAGGTCGTTGTAACCTCATTATTTTTACAATTTTCATTTAAAAGAGCAAAACTGGAAGAGAACATAAAAAAAAAATTTTAATAACCTTGCAAGACGTGGATAAATCTTCTCTCTTGATATTTCCACAGGGCCTTCTCTAGCCATGTTTTTAGCTTCTGTTTCCAGATAGACATCAAAGCACATGGTTAATCGCTGCAGTTGGTTTGAAAGTATTTGGTCCCGAGATTGCTGCAGTATTAATTCTTCATAATGAACATTCACTTCACTTTCCATTTCCTTCAATGTTTTTGGTTTTTGTATTTTCATGCAATTAAAAGAGACAAAGAAAGAGATGGACAATCAGTCAAAAAATATAATTTTCAATACATTAACTCATTAAAGACCAAAATTCAACTATGAATATTATTTGTAAAGTCTTTACATTTTTTTAGATCCTAAGGACTCTGATTATATCTTTTATGCTATATTGCTTATTTTTAATGGCATACTTAGAGAATACTGTAAATATGAAATATGTAATGAAAGAAATACAAAATCTTTATAATAATGTTTATATTAAATTTAAAATCTTTGTCCCAAGAATGGAACATAGGCTGTTAATTAATTAATGTCAGTGCCCCATTGACTGGCTCCTATGCTGGTGGCACATAAAAAGCACCATCTACATGTAGCTGATGCCAATGCCCCCTGACTGGCTCCAATGCCGGTGGCACGTAAAAAGCACTATCCGAATGTGATCGATGCCAGGCCCACCTGACTGGCTCCTGTGCCGGTGGCATGTAAAAAAACACCCACTATACTCTCGGAGTGGTTGGCATTAGGAAGGGCATCCGGCTGTAGAAATATTGCCAGATCAGATTGGAGCCTGGTGCAGCCATCTGGCTCTCCAGACCTCAGTCAAACTGCCCAAATCATGCCAGCATGAAAAACGGATGTTAAGTGATCATGATGATGATGAACTTTTACTTCAATTATATTGTAAACCTAAGTAGGAGACATACAAAACATGGAAAATTTAATTACTTCTCCATAGATTGAAAGAATGATGAATAGTTTAATTGATTTTCAACCCTTATTGGAGTCTCATCAGGTGTCTTACATCATTTGTCCAATCCCAGAGAAACAAGCAGCCAATCTCTTTATATACACAAAAATTCCAGTAACTTCAGAAACAAAATTTAAAGAAAGCATCATAGTTAAAATCAGGGACCAACTTAGTCTTAACTTTCTCCCATCAGGCAACAAGAGGTTGCTAGTACCGCCTGACTGGCCTTCGTGCCGGTGGCATGTAAAAGCACCCACTACACTCTCGGAGTGGTTGGCGTTAGGAAGGGCATCCAGCTGTAGAAACTCTGCCAGATCAGATTGGAGCCTGGTGCAGCCATCTGGTTTGCCAGTCCTCAGTCAAATCGTCCAACCCATGCTAGCATGGAAAGCAGATGTTAAACGATGATGATTATTATTATTATTTTTTTTGTTTTAAAAATCTTTGGATTTCTCTGCGTTTAACACAACATTCCAAACCCACCCCACCAAGTTAGTTTTTTTTAAATATGTGTGTCTGGAGGAAGGAGCTGTGCCCTTGGCCTTTGCTAGTCTTCCTAAACGAGTGAGAGTGATGCCATTACTTTATCCCTTGAACCCCTGCAAGGAAGACATGAGCTGAGAGGGAGTTAAATAGGCACATGGCCAAAGGTGTTCCAGTTGTGACTACCATGTCTTTTTGAAAACTAGAACCACATATACGTGTATATATGTGTGTATGTGAAGGTGCATAGCCTAGTGGTTAGGGCGTCGCACTGACAATTGCTAGATCATGGGTTCGATTCCCTGATTGGATGATGCATTGTGTTCTGCTCCGGTCCCCACTTTTGATGAGAGAGGAATGTTGGCCTGCTTGCCGAGCCAGCGGGGTAGTGTCATTTGAAGGATAAAACAATGCAAAAAGTGCATTGTGACCAGCAATGTGTAACACCATCTGATAATCTGGCCAGTCACATGATATATATATATATATATATCAGTTTTATTTTAAAAGACACAACAGTAGGATTTGAATGACTGTGTTGAAGTTCTCGTCAGTTTATTTAATAAATACTTTGTCATGGCTGGCAGGGGTTGTTGGATAGGCTTAAAATAGTCTAAGCAATAGCAACATTGAACCCATCCTTCACCTTACAGTATTTTGTTTCATCTATGATTTAACATGAAATCTGTACAAGGTCAACTTCAAAATGAGATGATCATGTTTAACCCCTTACAGACAGATTTAGTACTGACAGTATGTGCTGTGTACTGAAATTAGGCAGTTCAGTAACTACGTAATTTTCCATACAAGGAATTTCATGGTGTATTTACAGATTCTTCTCTGTGTGATATATTTGAAAACACAGTGCTGCACTGAGTGAGACATCGTACTACTCCCACACACAGTGTTTCGATGTGGTGAGTACCACTTCCCCTCTGCAAGGGGTTAATATAATGAAATAAGCAGGTGCAGGATCTGAAGACAGGAGAAGACTGTAAGGGGTGAGAATTATCACTGTGCATGAATTATGGAACAAAGGGTTGAGAGAAAATAGTCATTATAAGAATCATTTGTGTAATGTCTAAGAGAGAAAACAGCACTTGTTTTGGAAATGTCATACACATAGGCTATTCTCACATGATGTACATGAGAGTCAGAGAGACAGATTATGAAATATCTAAGCTGTAAATCTTGAACATTTACAAGATTTGTATTGATTCACTTTTCACAGTAAAGTTTCACTACCCAGGAAAAGTATTAGACAAAGAAATTTTTCTACTTTGAAAAATATGTTGAAGTTTTGGAAGAGGAACTAAAAAAAAGGGATGTATGTGACATAGCACAAAATAACTTTTCTCATTTGAAAATATTAACAGCAAATTCCTCTGAATTTTTTCAGAGCAGCATAGAGAGTCTCATGGCGTTTATTTACATTGACCTTGGAATTTCAGAAAATGCTAATGAGTTTTCTGGACAACAATGTCTGTGGTTATAACCCACATTTACCTGCTGTGACATGTGTGACAAAAAATGGATATGGCATTTTCAGGACAAATTGTTTCAATATCTTCCAAATAGTGTAGATCAGGAAACAAAATTATCCCAATACCAATATCTGGTGAAAAAATATGAACCATATCAAAACACCTTTGCAGGTATGTAGTGATTCTTCTGGACATTCTAAAACACCTTTGATTTATCTTTCATGACAGTTGGATAAAGAAGGACCAAATGACCCAAGCAAGTGGAACGGACCTTTGGAAGTGGAAGACAGAAGACGTAGAGAAAAAAATGGCTAAGGTTGATTGTGGGATGCTGAATCCCATGAGAGACACAAGGGACCCTAACAACAAACAATTGATGAGATGCTGAGCTAGATCAGGCTCATCCAATATCCATCCAGTGTGATGAAAATTCATGTACAAAACCACTCACCTGTACGTGATAATCATTTAGAGCTGTTCTTACAGTGTGCCATTGTACACAAAGTGAAAACATAGGAACAATAACGGGATAATTGGGTGGTACAACAACCTGGCAGATAAGCTTGGCAGAACTTCTTTCTAGAACCGCAGTGAAGAACATGTCAGATTCATGAGCAAAGCCTTCTTTCACAAGACTCTGACAATATGGTAAGTTCTGAAAATAAAAGACAAATTATGTTTCTGTATATCTAACAAAACTTAGATTGATCAAAATTGGTTAATGTTTTAACCCTTTAAATCTTAGCGTTTAAACCAACCATATCAGGCCAAAATATTCTACCTGTTTTATATTCAAAATGACCAGATTTAGCCTCTCACACTTACCCTGTAATGTCATTCTGAAAGTAAACAATCACATCACTGAAATCCCAAAGCTACAAGATAGTTCCCACTTAATTGAAAACAATATGAATAAATAAGTATTACATATGACAGAGTAACCTGAATGCTGAAGGGTTGAGCACATTTTTTTTAGGTTATTCTGGCCAATGTATCTCTTGATCAGTTTTAGGTTTTATACACGTGCGTATGTGAGTGAAAGACCATGTTGACTTGTGATACACAATGCTGCAGAAGACCCAATATTCTACACAAGTCTAGGGTACACACCTCACCCTTGTCTATTCTGCTTTTTGTACATGCATTCCTACCCATTTATTGCCCATTCTACACCACCACCATCAATTCTCTAAACAGTGTTGTACCTATTCAGTAATCTCATGTACTCAGTGTCACACTAACCCTAATCCATAACAGAGAGAACAATACTCATAACGTGCAGATTGGATATCTCCATTCCTTATGCCTCCACCTCTTTGCTTCTAAACGGTGATGCTTGAGTGGCAAGAATTGCACTCTGGCAACCTTTACCCACCATTCCCACATCTCCTGTTACCATGCTGTCAAGGATATGCAGAAGAGTCAAATTTATAAAGTGTAATATTTTAGATTAAAAACAATATTACTTAAGATTATTTCTTGACAGAATGTAATGGGGAGGGGGGCAATTAAGAAGTTGTCTTCCCAAACACATAGTTTTGGGTTCAATCTTACTGTGTGACACCTAAGGCAAGTATCTTCTATTATAACTCCAGACTGATCAAAGTCTTGTGAATGAACTGGGTAGTTGGAAACTGAAAGAAGAAGCCCACCCTTTATGTGTGTGTGTGTATGTGTGCACATTTG
>NC_068996.1:6096728-6104849 GCF_001194135.2 Octopus bimaculoides | reverse complement strand
GAAGAAATTTTGGAGGCTGGAAAAACGAAAAAAAAGGGCACTTGTGCCCATGGCATGTGTAAGCACTTTCAAGCGAAATCGTTGCCAGTGCCCCTGGACTGGCTCTTGTGCGGGTGGCACATAAAATACACCATTTTGAGCGTGGCCGTTGCCAGTACTGGCTGACTGGCCTTCGTGCCAGTGACACGTAAAAGCACCCACTACACTCTCTGAGTGGTTGGCGTTAGGAAGGACATCCAGCTGTAGAAACTCTGCCAAATCAGATTGGAGCCTGGTGTAGCCATCTGGTTTCACCAGTCCTCAGTCAAATCGTCCAACCCATGCTAGCATGGAAAGCGGACGTTAAACGATGATGATGATGATGAACATACTGAAGATTGCACATGTCTGGAAGCAGAGACATGATTTTGCAGTGGACTGCAAGTAAATGTTATTGTTGGTGAAATGCTTATTTACTATCATTGAGTGCACGTGTGAATGAGGGACATCTAAACAAACATTACATCCACATACACACACATTTACACATGATGGGCCTCTCTCTCTCTTTTTTGTCTATCAAATCCACTCACAAGGCTTTGGTTAGCCTGGGGTTATACACTTTTAGTTGTTTCAGTTATTTGACTGTGGCCATGCTGGAGCACCGCCTTTAGTCGAGCAAATCGACCCCAGGACTTATTCTTTGGAAGCCTAGTACTTATTCTATTGATCTCTTTTGCCGAACCGTTAAGTTACGGGGACGTAAACACACCAGCATCGGTTGTCAAGCGATGGTGGGGAGAACAAACACAGACACACAAATATATATATATATATATATATATACATACATACATATATATGATGGGCTTCTTTCAGTTTCCCTGCACCAAATCCACTCACAAGGCTTTGGTCGGCCCGAGGCTATAGTAGAAGACACTTGCCCAAAGTGCCACGCAGTGGGACTGAACCTGGAACCATGTGGTTGGTAAGCAAGCTACTTACCACCACATAGCCACTCCTGCGCCTTTGTACAAAAGTCTACCACACAGCCACTCCTGCACCTATGGTACGAAAGTGTTATAAAGTATCTTTAATTCTTGATCTCAGAACTTTATGCAATGAATTTATCTGAAGCCATCAGAACATACAAATCACTTGTTTTCTTTATAAGTGAGGACTGTTAGTTTACATTAATTTCTTTCATGTTGCAAGTTCAAATCACATTTGTTTCGATTTTGCCTTTCATCTTTCTGGTATTGTTTTTATGTTGCTTCAGGTCAGCCTTCTCCAAGTAAACTTAAGAACAAAAATCTTCCAGCAGTGTGTGCCAGAGATTAAATTGTCCTGTGTTTTCATTCATTATTGATACTAGAGTGAAATCTGAGGAGGGTTTAGCTGCTATTTCTAGCAATAAAAGCAAGCGGTTTCATTAGCTTGTCCATCTGGAACTGGTTAAACTGCAAATTAGTGGTACCAATAGAACATCAGACAAAATATCTTGTGAGATTTAGTTTCAAGCCTTTAGTTTCTGAGCTTAAGTTTTGCTGCAGCCAGCTCTGGCATTCACTCCTCTGAGGAGTTGACAAAACAAAACGTCTGACAGATACTGGGAGGTCCTAGATGTATGTAGAATTGACAGAAAACCTAAGAGTCCTTCCACAAACGTGTAGCCTTGCGCCAAATTATTCATTAACACTATAGTGGAAAAAAAAAAAAGCTGAATAAAAACGAAAATGATACAAACCAAGGGATACAAGTTGTTTCAGAAGAGAAAGTCTCGCCTGGATGCGTCGTCGTAGCAGCTCAATAGTGTTTTGCATGTGACTTGAGCTCAAAGAACTGCCAGATTTTACATCGTTACTCAGAAACTGGAGCCCTGCAATCCACTGGGCCCACAGGTAAGGACGACCTGTAATGCTGATGTGGCTTGAAAAGTCACCAAGACTGAAGAGAAACAAAACAAACAAAGCAAAATTATAAATTTCTTTCTCATGTTTTTTTTTCTTTGTTTCTTTTTATAGACATGTAAATCTTTCGTGGAAACATGACTGACCAGTGAGAAAAAAAAAAATCTTGCCTGCAGCACTTGATTAACCATTAAGCAAAATAAACACATGCTTAAGGCATCAAGGGAAGGAGAGAGCACCACAGAAATAGTAAATGGTTTACAGCACAAAAGAAATCACTTTAAACTTGCTAAAATACTATTCGGATGCCTTATCTCTAAGTTTAGAAGCAGATGTGTTATGTAAGATGAATTTTGAGGATTTGATTAAGGACTTTGCAATTAAAAAAAAGTAAGAGAAAATTTTTCAAATATAAATGAAATGGAAGTATATGAAAATAAACATTATTTTCTATCTTGCTGTTATTTTTGTTTCATTTGGAAGATAAAATTTCATTTTATAGTTTGCCTGGTGCAGCCTCCTGGCTTCCCAGACCCCAATCAAACCATCCAGCCCATGCCAGCATGGAAAACGGACGTTAAACGATGATGATGATAACAATGTTGATTTTTAATTAAATGTGAAAGCACCAAAATCTTATAAGTGCTTAGGGCCACTAAAGATCTTAATTTGGCCCTGCTTGCAAGGAAAGAAGTGAAGGTTGGTAACAAGAAGGGCTTCTGGTTGTAGAGATAATAAAGAAAAAGTATGTTAGACATATGTAGTCTTAAACACTCCCTAAAAAGATGTGATAGCCATGACTGGAATGCCTTTGACCTAACATAGGTTTGCTCAATTAAGACTGACCTGGTGATAAACAATAGAAATGACAAATTAACAATTTAACCAAATTTCTTAAGTCCTCTGAAGAGGTACATTAAACAAACCTTATACTGATCCTTAATGTCTGTTTCCTTTTGACATTAAAAAGGGGGAAAAAAAAAGCTAAAGAATTAAAAAGAATTTCAATAAAAAGTAGAATAGGAAAGGGCTTACCCAAATCGTTTCAGGACATATTGGTTTGCAGGATTAGGAGTGTCACAACCATGATCCTCAGGATACAGGTAAGCTAAAAACTTATCTGGTGATAACAAATCTCTACAGAAAGACAGAGAGAGAGAGAGAAAGAAAAAATAAATAGTGGCAATGCAGTTAGCTACAACTATTCGTTTACATGTTGCTATCAATACACATGTACATATATTAACATCTGCCTTCCATGCTGGCGTGAGTTGGATCGTTTGACAGGAGTTGGCCAGGCAGAAGACTACACCAGGCTTATATGTGATGGGGCTTTCAGTTTCCGTCTACCAAATCCACTCACAAGGCTTTGGTCGGCCCGAGGCTATAGTAGAAGACACTTGCCCAAGGTGCCACGCAGTGGGAATGAACCCAGAACCATGTGGTTGGGAAGCGAGCTTCTTACCACAAAGTCATGCTTGAGTTTTTTTTTTATTACAAATCTTTTCCATTTGACTTAGTCTTGGTCATATTTCTCTTTATGAAACCAGGCCCCAACCCCACCACAAGGTCCATTTCATTGTTGTTGTATGGTGCCTTGTGTATATCAGTGACCCTGAGAGTTATGCCAGTGGAGTGTACACTCCTGGTAGGTCCTCCGATGCTGGACAGATCAAAGGATAGCAGCCACACTAATATGAACCACCTCTTCCCAGAGATAAAAATGGGTTTGCATAGGTCAAAAGCAAAAAAATCTGGGAGAGGGGGAGGGCCTTCCTTCAGGGAAACATACGACACAGTGCAGCAAAATCCAAAAGGAAACTGTAAGTAAGCAGGGATCTAGCTGGAGAGAAGCAGGAAAAACATCCCAGAGTAGAGAACAGCAGAGAAAAATTGTTGAAAGCATATAATCCACAGGGAGTGAAGGGTTTAAGTAGGCTCCCAAATGGCTAGATATAGAATTAAATTTCATTGAACTTGAAGAAAAAAAAAAACACGCATTATAAAGTGGTTGGCACTACTAGCAAGGGTGCTCAGCTGTAGAAATCATGCCAAAGCAGATATTGGAGCTCTAAGCATACCTCTGGCTAGTTGTTTCCTGTCAAACCACCCAACCTGTCTGTTTCAGCATGGAAGAATGGACATTAAAATAACAAAGAACAGAACATTTACAAATGAGGTGTGTGTGTGTGTGCGTGCGTGTGTATGTGTGAGAGGAGGAATTTTTCAAGTAGTGGGAGAGACACAGAGAGTTGAAGAATGCTGCAGCAACTGCCTGAGATCTTACTGTAAATACTTGTGCATGCATAGTTTATTCTGGGTATACTTTACAAAATTCAATATTGAAAATTTATTCAACAAACAAACGTTTACAAAACACACAGACACAAAAGGTCAGCAAAAAGAATAATCTTATTATTTTCATCATCTTTATTTCCGTTATTATTATTATTGTCATTATTATTATTATTTTCATCATCATTATTATTATTATCATCATTATCATTATTATTATTATTATTATTAGTATTGTTATTGTTATTATTATTTTCATCATCGTTATTATTATTATTATAAGAAACCAACCCTCCGCATATTGAAGTTGTGGGCGCCTGAGGTCCTGGCTGAACCATGACATTTACAGTGATGATATTCAGCATCAGAAGATAATTAAATGTCAGGTGGACTGAGCTGCTATCTGAAGTAAATGAAAAAATAAATAAATAAATAAAAAGAAAGAAAGAAAGGAGGAAATATTTTACAATGTTAAGTTTACAGTGATTAACAATAAAATGTACAAACATTTACAAATTAAAAGAAAAAGAAACATTGATTTCTTTTTTTTAATTAACTTGATAAGTAACCTGCCTGAAACTCCCCTTCTTTCCACAATACAAACGGTTTTAAAGGGAACTAAATTAAAACCTTTCATAAAAAATTCATGCTAATTTATGTTCCAAATACCAGCTTACTACCTTTTTACTTGAAGAATTTTTAATCTGATGAATCAACCTCGGTACCATTTTTTTTAAAGTCTGGTACTTATTCTATCAGTCTCTTTCACCAAACCACTAAGTTATGCAGATCTATTTATAAGGCTTAGGTTAGCCTGAGGTTATAGAAGACACTTGCCCAAGATGTCACATAGTAGGACTGAACCCAGAACCATGTGGTTGGGAAGCAAGCTTCTTACCAAACAGCCAGGCAAAAGAAGTGTATCTAAATAGAAATATGGTAATAAAGGGGTTAAAACACTTAATCCTAGTGAGTAATCTGTTGGGCCTCACGGAGGCAATGACCAAGACCTTTGGCATTATGTCGTGCTTGAGAAGAAGACCCATTAAGCCAAGCAAGATCGCAGTCATGGCAGATACCAGTGTCATGCATATGGCACCCATTACATTCTCAGAGTGGTTGGCATAGAAAACCATGCCAAATCAGACTGGAGCCTAGCGCAGCCTTCTAGTGTGCCAGTCCAATCAAACTATCCAACCCATGCCAGCATGGACAATGGATGTTAAATGATAATGATGATGATGATGATGATATATTTTATGTATATAAATATATGTTCTTTTATTCTTTTACTTGTTTCAGTTATTTGACTGTGGATATGCTGGAGTACCACCTTAAAGGGTTTTTAAGTCGGAGAAATCGACCCCAGGACTTATTCTTTGTAAGTTCCTAGTACTTATTCTATTGGTCTCTTTTGCCAAACCATTAAGTTATGGGGATGTTAACACACCAACATTAGTTGTGTGCACACACACAAACACACATATATATATACAACAGGCTTCTTTCAGTTTCTGTCTAACAAATCCACTCACAAGGATTTGGTTGGCCCAAGGGTAGAATAGAAGACACTTACCCAAGGTGTCATGCAGTGGGACTGAACCTGGAACCATGTGGTTGGGAAGCAAGCTTCTTACTACACAGCTTATATATATGTGTGTGTATATATATATCTCAATATCACTGTATTTATACACTGCTAGTCCCAATGTGCTTCCTTGCATTGTTATAGCTTTCAAATGGTGCCACCCGATATTTCCTCCAAGCAGAAAACTAGTCTGTCAGAATGGTCACCCATTTACAGCTGAGTGAAGTGGAACAATGTGAAATGAAGTGTTTTGCTCAAGAGCACAACACATTGCTGGTCTGGGACTTGAAACCATGACCATGCAATTGTGACTGCCATATCCTAACCACTACACCACGTGCTTTCACGTATACACATGCACACTTCCAATGAAGTTCTACACAGCTTTCATCAACCAAATTCCGCCTACAAAGTATTATTTAATCTTAGGCTATAGTAGAAGGTACTTGTCCAATGTATCAAGCAGTGAGATTGAACCTAAGTACCACAACATTGCGAAGGAAATTTCTTAACCATACATCCATTCCCTAGACTAAGCATACATATAAAATAAACAAATAATTAGGTTCCATACTTACCACTGCAACCAATCACAAGTATCACTGAAAGGGGATGTTTACGAAGAACTTGAAGTTTGCGGTCAGATTTACGAGATTCAGTAGTTTTCCGTCTGTGTTTCTGCATGTAACAACAACAAACAGTCTTCAACATTGATACAAAGCCACAGATTTAAGGCTGGGGTGAGGTTAATCGCTTACATCAATTCCCAGTACTTCACCGATACTTTTATTACTTTACCAACCCAAGGAAGGATGAAAAGTATAACTGACCTTGGCAGCACCTGAACTCAACAGCAATGATAACATATAACTTTGGAATCAAGTCATTTACTCATAGTGAAGAGGTTAGAACTGCTTAAATTGATCCACGTCACATAATTCAAACCCTTCAGATTATCACATATAATGCTTATTTATTCACAGTGTTTTGAGTTAAACATGGTTTAACGTAGCTTCAGGATTTCAGTGATCTGACTGTTTATTTTGAGTGGCATTGCAGGGTAGGTGTGAGAGGCTAGAATTTGGGACAAAAAACTTCCAAGAGACAGAATTATATAACAAAGAAACCATGTCTCTGGATGTATATGATGTCAGAAAATGAAGAAATGCACTATATCTTCTATGATGAAGATCTTTACTCTGAAGTTATTCTTTTTATTCAGCTTTGTAAGCTTTATTAAACAGTCCAACCCATGCTAGCATGGAAAGCGGACGTTAAACGATGATGATGATGATGAATATAACTGACAAAGTTCCTCAACAGTTTCTTTGTACTTTGGTAACTTTTTATTATCGTGTCTCAATGTGTGTGATTTACAATTGAGTCAGAGCGAGGGCATGACAGGCATGACTGTGTGGTTAAGGAGTTTGCTTACCAAGCATACGGTCTCAGGTTCAGTCCCACTGTGTGACACCTTGGGCAAATGTCTTCAGCTATAAACCTGGGCTGTGTGTATGTGTATGCATGTACGTCTGTGTACATATATATATATATGGGGTCTGTATCTGTGTTTACCATTGTCTTGACATCCCATGCTGGTTGTAAACAAGTATCACTATTATACAAGTAATGCTGTTTGTTTCTAGTTAGTCTGTTAAAAATATGTCTGGCCATGGGGAAATATTACTTTGCTTCAATCCAAGTGAGGGTGACAACAGGAAGGACGCCCAACCATAAAATATCTGCCCCGACAAATTTCGCCAGACCCACACAAACAAGGAACAAGGGACATTAAATGAAACGATGATGATGACTTTTTGTTAAATGTATGACCAGCTTTAACAAGAAAGTGTTATAGATATTAATCATCATCATCGTTTAACATCCGCTTTCCATGCTAGCATGGGTTAGACGATTTGACTGAGGACTGGTGAAACCAGATGGCTACACCAGGCTCCAATCTGATTTGGCAGAGTTTCTACAGCTGGATGCCCTTCCTAACGCCAACCACTCCGATAGTGTAGTGGGTGCTTTTACGTGCCACCGGCACGAAGGCCAGTCAGGCGGTACTGGCAACGGCCACGCTCAAAATGGTGTATTTTACATGCCACCCGCACAAGAGCCAGTCCAGGGGCACTGGCAACGATCTCACTCGAAAGTCCTTACACATGCCACGGGCACAAGTGCTAGAAAGGTGATGCTGGGCACAGGTGCCATCACGATTTTGCTTTATATATATATATATATCATCATCATCATCATCATCATCATCATCGTTTAACGTCCGCTTTCCATGCTAGCATGGGTTGGACGATTTGACTGAGGACTGGTGAAACCGGATGGCAACAC
>NC_068996.1:6091884-6096175 GCF_001194135.2 Octopus bimaculoides | reverse complement strand
CTTGCACGCCACAACTGATGCTTCTAATGTTCAGCTTTTCTCTCAAGATACTTACACTCTGACGGGTATTCACATTGACATTACACATCCAACGGAGCATACTGGCTTCATTCCTTGCGAGCTTACGTATGTCCTCAGCAGTTACAGCCCATGTTTCACTGCCATGTAGCATGGTTGTTCGTACGCATGCGTCATACAGTCTGCCTTTTACTCTGAGTGAGAGTCCCTTTGTCGCCAGCAGGGGTAAGAGCTCTCTAAACTTATATATATATATATATATATATATGAAACTTAAGCCACTGATCAAAGACATAGTTTTCCTTATACTCTCAATCTATAACCAGATAAATGTGACTGAAAGTATTCAGTACCTTCCCCAAAAGACAATTACAGTATTTTAATGTGTATAAGGATCCACCTAATTTTGGGGGCTCAAAATTTGGAAAAAAGGTTTTGTAGGGGATTATAATACTACCCATGTATAAGAAAATCACTTATTTTTTTAACCTAATTTTTGACAAAAAAGGGTTTCTTATACACGTTGAAAAAACGGTAAGTTCTTGAAATTGGAACAACATGAAATGAAGCGCCTTCCTCAAGGATCTCAAGGATGCAATGCCCTGCTCAGTCTATAAATTGAACCCTAACCATGATCTTACGATTGTAAGCTTTCATATCACTATCATCAACAACAACAATTCCTGAACATTAACTGTTTCACGTCCTAAGAGTCACGGGGCTGGTTACCCTGTTTCCATAGTGTACAAGCAGATCAAAATCAAAACATTTCCCTCGAACAAGAGATCAATCTGTTGCAGAGTCATTCAATTAAAGATGACTGGACTGGAGGAACATAAAATACCTTCCATAATTTGTTCTGGTACAAAGTTAGAAAAGTTAGCAAAGGAAAAAAAATAACCAACTTACAGAACTGTGCTTATCTTGATCATCATTATCACTGTCAGAATCAAATTCTGTAAAAGAAAAAAAATGTAAATAGTAATATTTTCAATCTTTAACCCTTTCACATTTAAACTGGCGGTATATCCAGCCAAAATATTCCATCAGTTTTATGTTCAAATTAACCCGATCCAGCCTCTCCCACCTACCCTACAATGTTATTCTACATTAAACAATCACATCATTGAAATTTCAAAGATACAAGATAATGCATGATTAATTCAAAACAATGTGAATCGGTAAGTATTACGTTTGATAGAATAACCCGAACACTAAAGGGTTAAGGAAAATACTCATAAAGCTATCCTTCATTATCATAAGAATGTGAAATAACATCTAAATTTTCTGGAATGCTTTTGATGCTGACCTGTCTGAGAATATTTCTGGTTTTATTAAAACCAGAAATATTCATGTTGAAATTAAAACATTTCATAGTAATTTTATGAAAGAGATTGGAAAGACCATTTGAAAGACTTCCAAGATAAGGGAAAGATGACAAACAATTTTAGTCCAAATGAAAGAGAAGGGTGCATTCAATAGAAGAATGGAAGTGAATTATGAGCAGCAATGTATAAGGGCAACTGATTGTCTGGTCTATGCCTAAGTAGATAAAAAGCTCGATTTCCCAAACCTGCAATCTTGGGTTCAGTCCCACTGTGTGGAACCTTGCGCAAGTGTTTTCTACTATAGCTCCAGGCTAATCAAAGCCTTGTGAGCGAATGCAAATGTAAACTGGAGGAAGCCTGTATGTATATGTGCATGAGAATATGCTCCTTGTCTTGACATTGTGCGATAGTTGTAAATGAGTGTCACTGTCATACAAGCGGTGTTGTTCATTTCCAATAATCTGCGTGAACATGTCTGATTACAAGGAAATATTACTTCTTTGGAAACAGGCGGGGGTTGACAACAAAAAGGGCATCCAGCTGTAGAAAATTCCGTCTCAATAAATTCAGTCTGACCCTTGAAAGGATGGAAACGTGAACGTTAAAATGATGAAGACGATGATGATATCATCTAATGGGATCCCACACTGTATCCAGCAACCAGATTTCACCCCACCAAGATTTTGGTGGAACTGAAGTTATGGGTAGAAAGTATTATGAAGTGTACTTGGACCCAAAACTATGTGGTTTGCAAAGCAAATTTCACAACCACAATTCCATCAATTTTTTGCATGTACACACACACAAGCACCTTTATCATCATCAAATAAATAAGCGCCATGCATGAAACTCTTGGCCCTTGAATCACTTTTGTAAAAATACATACTCATATACTGAGTTTCATTCCTCTTTGTTGTTACAACAAACATATATATTCTTTTGCTGGCTTCAGTCATTGGATTGCAGTCATGCTTAAGTTCTAACCCCCTCTCCCACAATCTCAGGCCTTGTACCTATAGTAAAAAAGCACCCACTACATTCTTGGAGTGGTTGTCGTTAGGAAGGGCATCCAGCTGTAGAAACTTTGCCAGATCAGATTGGAGCCTGGTGCAGCCTTCTGGCTTGCTGGTCATCAGTCAAACTGTCCAACCCATGTCAGCATGGAAAGTGGATGTTAAATGATGATGATGATGATGATGCAGCAAGCTGGTGGCACCATTAGCATGCTGGGGAAAATGTATAGTGGCATTCCGTCCGTCTCTATGTTCTAAGTTCAAATTCTGCCAAGACTGACTTTCCCTTTCGGGGTCAATAAAATAATTACAAGTTGAGGAGTTGGGTCAATTTAATCGAATAGGCCTCCTTCCCCCAAATTTCAGGACTTATGCCTATGGTAGAAAGGATTATTATTATTATTATAATTACCTTCAAGGACAGTTTCCATGTCAAGTGACCTCGCAGCTTCGTGGTCCCCTTCCAAGCTAACCACCAAGTCAGGATCTGAAAAGAACAAAACAGATGTAATCCATTATAATGAATATTTTTTATGGTCAAGCCAATGACGGGGTGGGATGTGGGTAGGTAGGAGAGCCTATGTGGCTATGGACGATTGATCTACTAGAATTAACAATTAAACCACCCTCAAATTACACTCTATCACAAGAAAAGCAGGTGGCACACTGTAGTTCTAAATATGGTATTGTCATGGTTGGATTACCTTTAGTTATAAGACTGCTCAATCAAGATGGAAAAACAACAGCAATCCTTCTATACCTAATTCTTCAAATTCTTCAACAATTTCACACAGGAGAGCATAAACCCCAACCCGCAGATACTTACTAAATATGCAAGAAATAACAGTTAAATCTCTCACAAAAAGAATGACATGTCAAGGATGCATTTATAATATGCTATATCCGAAAATAAGACATGGATGGCCATAGTAGATGGGGGTAGAACACCTCTGATCACAGACCTACTCACTGAGGGGCTAAACAACAACCTCAGTAATAGATTATGTGAAATGGATTGTCGGAGACCAGATTGTAAGTGTGAAATGAAATATAATAACTAATATACTTCCAACCATGCCAGCATGAAAGGTGGATGTTAAATGATGATGATGATGATGATGATTATAAGTGCAGACGTGGCTGTTTGGTAAGAAGTCTAAGGTGGCGAGCTGGCAGAAACGATAGCACGCCGGGCGAAATGCTTAGCGGTATTTCGTCAGCCGTTACGTTCTGAGTCCAAATTCCGCCGAGGTCGACTTTGCCTTTCATCCTTTCGGGGTTGATAAATTAAGTACCAGTTATGCACTGGGGTCGATATAATCGACTTAATCCCTTTGCCTGTCCTTGTTTGTCCCCTCTATGTTTAGCCCCTTGTGGGCAATAAAGAAATAAGAAGTCTGCTTCCTAACCCCATGGTTTCATGTTCAGTCCCTCTGCATGGTTCTTTGGGCAAAATCCAGGTTGACCAAAGCCTTGAGAGTGGATTTGGTGGATGGAAACTGAAAGAAGCCTGTCGTATGTGTGTGTGTTATTATCTCTTGCCCTTGACATTGCATGATAGTTGTAAGCAATTTTGGGGCTGAAAGACCAATTCTATGACACCTTCTTGCAAACTACCTCGTCGACAAGAGACAGAGACCTTCTCTTTGTGGCTGGTGACTTCAATGGTCATGTCGGACGTCGTGCTGGAGGCTTCCATGGCATACATGGAGGCTATGGCTTCGGTTCTCGCAACGAGGAGGGAACCAGACTGCTGGAGTTCTGTGAGGCAACCGATCTTATGGTTTGCAATACCAACTTCAGTAAACCTGCCTGTCACCTAGTCACCTACCAATCCGGCAGACACTCTAGCCAAATCGACTACATCCTCGCCAGAACTAGAGAAAGAGGGAGGCTTATAAATGCCAAAACCCTCCCTGGCGAAGAATGTAC
>NC_068996.1:6077212-6089201 GCF_001194135.2 Octopus bimaculoides | reverse complement strand
ACAAGCTTCTTGATAGGAACTAGCTTGCATGAATAAGACATATAATGGTTGTGGAAGATGGCGTGCAGCTCGATGTTTTTGTCGAATTTCATCAAATGGCATGTTGAGATATTCCTGGACTGGTTTTGTAGCCTGAATTACAGGAATTTTGAAATTATAAAAATCTTAAAAAAAGTTTTAGAATTTAAAAAGAAAAGAAAAGCAAACAAGATATGATGCAATATTATCATATAGTACTTAATAATAATTAGTCTAAATGTTTCTGTCCTCTTTCTTGTCACCTCTCTTTCTCTCTCTCTGGCCAGGTAACCATGTACCTCCTCTATAACAAGACACCTGTTTCTGCCTCTCTAACCTTTCATCATCTGACACAAGATCCCCTCCTACAATGTCTCCCTCCTCTCATAATTCCTTGTCTTGCATGTTACTTGGTGACCCTGTCAGTGCTGGTGCCACATAAAAGGCATCCAGTCCACACTGAAGTGATTGGCATTTGAGAGAGCATCATCATCATCATCATCGTTTAACGTCCGCTTTCCATGCTAGCATGAGTTGGACAATTTGACTGAGGACTGGTGAGACCAGATGGCTGCACCAGGCTCCAATCTGATTTGGCAGTTTCTACAGCTGGATGCCCTTCCTAACGCCAACGACTCCAAAAGTGTAGGGTTAGGGTTATATAAGTATTACATTTGACAATAATATGAATACTAAAGGGTTAATTGACAACGATACCATGCCAATCACTAGGTAAGAGACATCTTCCTGCATTACCTGGCTAACTAATGCAAATGACTAAGAGATGTTTTTCTTTACCAGATATCTTCAGGATCTCAGAGATTATCCTTAATACTCCAGCTACTTTTCCTGCCAATATACCCTGAATTGTGATATCTATTGTACAGCTGTCAACTTAAATAACTGATCCCTTTGTTGGGTCTCCTTGGAGCTGTCCCTCTTTCTAACTTGGATTCTTTACATTCACAGATCTCCCACAGCAACGTCTTCAAGCTACTTTCAATGATGCTAAACAGAAAAAAGAAAAAAAAATTCAAAACAAAAAATTAAAATAAATATATTACATAATTTACCTGAAGAATGGAATTCAGTTTTGGTTGCATGCTATCAAGATAGTCTTTACTCTCAGTTATCTCTTTTAGAAGTTTTTCCCTTTTTTCTTGAGATTTTTTCAGCTCACCAGATAACCTGATAAAAAATAAATATAGTAAAATCATCATCATCATCGTTTAATGTCCGTTTTCCATGCTAGCATGGGTTGGACGATTTGACTGAGGACTGGTGAAACCAGATGGCTACACCAGGCTCCAATCTGATTTGGCAGAGTTTCTACAGTTGGATGCCCTTCCTAACACCAACCACTCCGAGAGTGTAGTGGGTGCTTTTACGTGCCACCGGCACGAAGGCCAGTCAGGCGGTACTGGCAACGACCATGCTCAAATGGTGTTTTTTACATGTCACCTGCACAGGAGCCAGTCCAGTGGCACTGGCAACGACCTTGCCCGAATGTTTTTTTCACGTGCCAGTAAGGCGACGCTGGTAATGATTACGCTCAAATGGTGCTATTTACATGCCACTAGCACAGAAACCAGACAGCTGCTCTGACAATGATCACGCTCGGACGGTGCTGTTAGCGTTCAACTTGCACGGGTGCCAGTCATCGAATTTGGTTCAATTACGTAAAAGATATTTGCCAAAGTTAATGCACAGTGGGACTGAACCCAGAACAATGTGGTTGAGAAATGAACTACTTAATCACATATCCAAGCCTATCTCTCTCTCTCTCTTACACTATATAACTGACTGAACACGCCACAAACATACGTACCCTTTAATGTAGTTCTCAGGGAGATTCAACATGACAGAATTACAAAGCTGACCCTTCAAAATAAAGGTTCTACTCATTTTTCCCAGCTAATTGGACTGGAACAATGTAAATTTAAGAGCCATGCTGAAGGATGCAACATACTACTGGGAACTGAACTCATGACCACATAATCACGAGTAATGTCCATCTGCCATGCATGCATGGGCAGGATGGGTGACAGGAGCTGTCCAGGTAGAAAAACTACTCTAGGTCACTGTCTGTTTTGGTAGAGATTTTACAACTGACACCAACCACTTTGTAGTGTGGACTCCTACTGGCAACGGCCACCTGCACAGGAGCCAGTCCATCGGCACTGGCAATGCTCTCGCTCGAATGTCTTTTCATGTGCCAGGAAGGCGACGTTGGTAACGATCACGCTGGTGCTAAAAACCAGTTTATGGATTAATGGTTTAAACATGATGAAATAACTGGAAAGGATGGACTTCTTTCAGTTTTCTTCCACCAAATCCATTCACAAGGTTCTGGTCAGCCTGGAACCCTTAATAGAAGACATTTGCTGACGGTGCTACATGGTGAAACTGAACCTGAAGTTCTGTGATTCAAAAAGCAAACTTTTTATTCCACAGCCATGCTTGTACCAATAGATAAATAAATAATATTCTAAGAGAATTTATCATCAGAAACACTGGAAATACTTACTCTTTCCTTTGTTCCAACTCCCAATCCAAACGTGCAAGGGTTTGTTGGTGAGAATCGTTGTGTGTGATTTTCTGCAATTATAAGAGAAAAGTTGTGGTTAAAAAAAAAGGTTAAGATTGAAGTAAATGGACACTTCCATATGTATTAAAAAAATGGGAAAAGAAACAACAATAACTGGAGAACAGAAATATGAGGAAACTATGTGAATGCATGATTTGTCAGAAATAGTAACCAACTCTCTCACAAATTACACCCTACCCTCTTAAGAAAAGGACACATTGGATAATAGTCAGGGAAATAAAACTTCTAAGAAAATTTTTAAAAGGCCATGGTTGGAATGCCTTTAACCATGTCTGCAACACATTGTATCAAGTCAAAGATACTCAGTTGATGACACGCAGTTTAATGATTATATCAAAAAAAAATATTGATTATCTTGAGAACTAAATAGGGTTGCATTGTTGTATTGTTGGTGCATCTTGGTTTTTACAAACAGCAATAATCACCAATGCTCTGCTGTTGCTGCACCACTATCAACATTAGGAGCAGAAGCAGACTGAATACAATGGAGTGCTGAATTCTGGGTATGGTTATGAATTCTATTGAATGGAATAAAGCCCACATGGTTTCAGGCCTATATTCTACTAAGTAACATCTTGAGACAAGATGTCTTCCACCTTAATATTGATCAAAACTTAATGTTTTACGAGTAAAATTTGTATGTAGAAACCATACACAAATCTTTCATCAACCCTATCTTATGTCTTCTTTTCCATACTGGTATGGGTTGGACTGTTTGACAGGATTCAATGGGTTGGTGGATGCCTCCTTGCTCCGGTGTCTCATTTTTTGGCATGGTTTCTATATCTACATGCTCTTCCTCTCACCAACCACTTAACAGTGCATTGATAGCTTTTTCTGTCACTTGAGAAGTATTGAAGTATTTATGTAACACATAAACATTATCTTCAGTATACAATAGTTTTGGTAAATGAAGATCAGTGGCATAAAGTACCTTGCTTTGAAAATTTTGGCACAAGGTCAGCAATTTTGGAGGGAGAGGTGCTAACTTGATTAAACTGATACCAGTGTTCAACTGGTGTTTATTTTATAGACTGTGAAAGGAAGAAAGGCAAAGTTGGCCCCGGCAGAATTTGCACTCAGAACGTAAAGGTGGACAAAATGCTGCTAAACATTTTGCCCAGCATGAAAACAATTCTGCCAGTCTGCATTATTATTATTGAATACAATAATAATAATAATAATAATACACAGTAAAAGGAAATTTATTAATTAAAATTTTTTTCTATCCTATTCTAAAATTGCAATTATTCTTACAGGTTTTGAAATCTCTTCTGGTGCATTTTCATAGAATTCTTCAATAGGAACCAATTCTACTTCTTCATCTTTAGATCTGAAAGAAAAGAGAAAAAAAAAATCAAAACACTGGAACAGAAATTTTCTCCAAAATTTAATAAAACTATTTCAGTTCTAAAACATCATTACCTCTCACATTTAGAAATACAACTTAAAAAACTTTATTATTTTTTTTTTATTTTAAAGATGACAGAATTTTCAACAAATCTGAGAGACCATATCTACTTTTGCCAACACACTTCAGTCTCTAGCCCACGGCTGTACTGTTTCCTCTCTCCCTGCCATTCTATTGTTAATACAATGGTTTCTGCTCATCAGAGCTGATTGATCTTATACCAGACCCATCCACCTCACTTTGTCAGTTTAGTATACACACACATACAACACCTCTTATAATCTGCATAAATTTGCAAGCAGGTACATCAAATTCTCACAGCCAACTGGAAGATTGTACAGACAAGTAATACGGCATTAATAAAATGCTTCATTTATACTAATGTACAGGAAGTTATACTTTACTCTAACTGTAATCAGAATGAAAGATAGGGAAAGAATCCTTACTTAAATTCTAGGCACTTTGTAATTTCCTTCTGTAAATGTAAAGCTTCATAGAGAAGATTCTGCAGCTGTAAGTGATAACGGTCAATTCGCAATTTGTCCTGCAACAAGAAGTAAATGAGAAATAATACAAAAGCAAACAGTTGTAGCAAATGTTCTTACAGATTTAAAAAGGCAACAATGTTGACACTGCTATCATCATCATCACTTTATATTCATTGTCTGAGCTGGCATAAGATGGACAAGTGTGTTTACCTCTTAAAATCACACTGTATCATGTTAGGAAACACAGCTTAGACAAATGTAGTCTTAGTTGTATTACATCAGAAATAAAAATAGAAAACAAAACAGTGATCCATTACATATGAAATTCCTTTGATTTGTTGAATCAGGATTGACCTGAGTGAAACACCAACAACTCTCTTTCATCATTCTTAATCTGTCTTCATAAAATTAGCTTTTGATCATTTTTTTGCTGTTGTTAGTTCAGAGGTTTACTCTTTTACTCTTTTCAGTCACTTGACTGCAGCCATGCTGGAGCACCGCCTTTAGTCGAACAAATAGACCCCAGGACTTATTCTTTGGAAGCCTAGTACTTATTCTATTGGTCTCTTTTGCCAAACCGCTAAGTTACAGGGACGTAAACACACCAGCAACGGTTATCAAGCGAAGTTGGGGGGACAAACACACAAACACATACATACGAGGGTCTTCTTTCAGTTTCCTTCAACCAAATCCACTCACAAGGCTTTGGTCGGCCTGTGGCTATAGTAGAAGACACTTGCCCAAGGTGCCACGCAGTGGGACTGAACCCGGAACCAAGCAAGCTACTTACCACACAGCCACTCCTGGTTTGTTTATTAGTTGTCAAAGAGGAACAGTAGGAATCAGGATAAGACCCATACATCTTGTAGAACTTTTAATGGTGCTAATTGGATTATATTGGGGCTGCTACAGGCTAGTGGATGGAGGAAAATCATCAATAAGTATTTAATTGCAGAAGGAAGCAATTTTGGGGTTGAAAGTGTTCAGTAAGAAAGCTTAGTGCTGTTAGTGGTGATTATGGAGAAATGAGCTACGAAAAGATGAGTTTTAATGCTAGTAGGTCTGCTGGGGGTCTGGCAGATCTACAATCAAAGATATTCCTTAAGTTAGCGCCATTTTGTATATCCACAACCATATTGTCCAATAGAATCCAAATAAAAAAAGTCACAGGGGTTTCCCATAAATTAGTTGTGACTTTTTTCCCCTGTAACTTTATTACTGGCCACCATAAATTAATTGTGACTTTTTTTCCCCCTGTAAATTTATTACCAGTCACCTTCCAATATGTACCTCCAATATATAAGACATTAAATTGTAATTTGAGGGAGATTGTGTTGCTATTTCTACCAGTTTGAGCAACTGTGTAGTGCTTTCATCATTAACGAGATGCTGTTTAGCATGCCCTACCCAACAGCATCAACAAAGTAAGCTAAACAGATGACCAAAGGCTCCAATTGTGATCCATCCATTTTCTGTTAATTGTAAGGGCAGGATCTGCAGATGAGTGATATGTTGCTATTTCAGGCAAAGAGAATGAGCACTTTGATGGAAAAAGAGGAGGTACAAGTATTGCAAGTGTTTCAGATACCTTTGGCACTGAGGTATTGCTAAGTTCAAAGAGGCTGAAGTTATTTTTATTGGTAGTTATTGTTTAGCCTCAGGATAAAACAGAATTATGGATCAAAGTTTTGTAGAATCCAGGACAACAATATCCAAAGTGTTCTCTCTCTTTCTTTCTTTCGTTTTTTGTTTTTGAGATCACAGGCTGTGATTTCTTGCAGATTAAGCAGCCATAAAGTGGCTACTTTGTTGGTTTGGGAGTACATGAAACTTTATACAAGCAGCAGACGAGACTACAATACCTTGACAGGCATTAAGTATGCATTAAATAGTTACAGGAATATGTTCAATTACATAATAAAAGGTCTTTTGTTACAACACGGTAAAGGCAAATGTAGCATTTTTAGAAAAATACAGAATAAAGGAAAAACAATAGAAACAAAATATTACTGGTATTAAAATAATTTTTTTTTAGAAATAACATTTTTTGATAAAGAAATGAAAAAATCATGAATTTACCAACAGAAGAAAATAGGTTAGTGTGGCCTATTTTTATCAAAACATTAGTAAGACTGGTAAATTTATAATGATTTTTTAATTTCTTTATCAAAAAATGTTATTTCTTTCTCTCTCTAGAATACCTATAGGAAAGGCATGAATGTCACAAAATACACTCTTTTATTCTCTTTAAATTTAAAGCTATCTGTCTAAAAAAATAATCCTTTTAATACCAGTAATATTTTGTTTCTATTGTTTTTCTCTTGGTAACGCCTATACAAATTTAAGGTATTTTTTCAGGTTAAAACTCATGGAAAGACATATGGGTCTGAGAACTGAAGTATTAAAAATTTCACCTTTGTTGAATTCTGGTGGACTTAAACAGTTAGAAACCTAAAACCACGTAGTTGGAGCAAACTTCTTAACCACAAAGCTCTCATGCCTACACACATTCAATCATGTCATTAAATATCCAATTTTCCATGCTTGCATGGATCAGATGGAATTTGTTAAGGCAGATTTTCTCCAGCCAGATGCCCTTCCAGTCACCAACCCGTAATTGATTCCAAGTTATGTAATATTTCCCCAATGATCAGACATGTTTTTTTTCATGGAAAACTGGAAACAAACATCATTTGTTTGACAATGAGATTCATTTACAACAATTGTGTTGATGTCTAGACAGAGGTGGGTGTGTGTATTTATATACAATGGGATTCTTTTAGTTTCTGTCTACCATATCTACTCACCATTCAAAATAGTTACAGCCTAAAGAGAGATAAATGAGAAACACTTGAAAGTTAACATAAGATTGTGCTCCAGCATGGCCGCAGTCAAATGACTGAAACAAGTAAAAGAGTAAAAGAGTGTAAAGTAAATATAACAAATAATCCAGAATCCTTGTGCAGTACCGGATTGATCCCAAAATCTAATCAGTTCATGCCAGTCACAAAGTCAAATATCCCTGAAAGTTTCATCCGATTCCATCCAGCGGTTCTTGAGATATCTTGTCCACGGACAAACAAACACGACTGAAAACAATACCCCTACCTTCGCCTAAGGCGGAGGTAATAAAAATAATAATAAGATCATTCAGAGAGTGCAAACCTTCACTAAGGCAACACCAACATCCTCTCAACGATTAGCCAGAGATGATTTTTAAAATGAGAATATCTGAAATAAACTCGAATGCTCTCACAAACAAGAATACTAAAAATGAACCTGACCACTCTCAAAAATTTAAACAGGAAAAATAATCCAGAATCCTTGTCTGGTACCAGATCGATATCTTGTCCAAACAAACAAACACAACTGAAAACAATACCTCTACCTTCGCTAAGGCAGAAGTAATAATAATAAATAAATAAATAAATATATATATATATGTATGAAAAATAATTAAAGTATCATAAATTATCAACAGCTGAAGACAACCACTAAATCTCAAAAGTCTTAACAAAGGTAAAACTCACATCAGAAGAAGAAAAAATAATGCAAGTAATAAACTGCAGACACCTCATTGTATGAAACATCATTATCATCATTTAACGTCTGCTTTCCATGCTAGCATGGGTTGGATGATTTGACTGAGAACTGTTGAACCAAATGGCTACACCAGGCTCCAATCTGGTTTGGCAGAGTTTCTAAAGTTGGATGCCCTTCCTAACGCCAACCACTCAGAGAGTGTAGTGGGTCCTTTTACGTGCCACCGACATGAGGGCCATTCCGGCGGCACTGGCAACGACCACACTCAAATGGTGTCTTTTTACGTGCCACCTGCACAAGAGTCAGTCCAATGTTTTGTTCACATGCCACCGGCACAAGTGCCAGTATGGCGAAGCTAGAAACGATCGCGCTCAAATGGTGCATTTTACATGCCACTGGCACGGGTGCCAGTCATCGAATTTGGTTCAGTTTTGATCTCACTTGCCCCAACAGGTCTTTGCAAGCTGAGTTTAGTGTCCAATGTTTTATACCTGATAGCTTACTGGTAAAGCACGATGAAAGATACGAGAATTTTTATTAATCACAACAATTGTTTCGATGTATCTAGCATCAATCCCTCACAGGTGGAATATTTAACAATGGTTCAGGAGTAACTGACGGTGCAGATTGTCTCTTTGGGTGATAAATAGATATAACTCATTAAAATGACAGTTCTGCAATGTATCTTCTCAGTTCATGTAAAGAAAAGCAGAAAATTAAAAGACCTATCTTCATTTTTATAGAAAATCATTAATAAAATAACTTTTTTTCACTGTATTACGTGTCTGTTTCTTTTTTTGGCATCTGCGATTTTATTATTGATCTTCTTTATAAATAAAGTTAGGTCCTTTAATTTGCTGCTTTTGTTTACAAGGAATGAGAAGATACATTGCAGAACTGTTATTTTAACGAGTCATATCTATTTATCACCTGAAGAGACACATCTACACCGTTGGATGCTCCTGAACCAGTTGTTAAGTATCCCACCCATGAGATATAGATGCTAGATGGGTCAAAACAATCGTAGTGATTAATATAAATTCTTCTATCTTCCATCTTCTGTTTCTCATTAACCAAATATTGTTCCTCATAGTCCTCCAGGCAATAACAGAGGAATTGAAGACGGCCTGCCCCTGGGAGCTCCTCTATGCTGATGACCTTGTTCTTATAACTGAATCACTATGAGAACTAAAGAGGTTTCAGCTATGGAAACAAGGTCTAGAATTGAAGGGCCTTAGAGTTAACCTAACAAAAACCAAAGTCTTAGTAAGTAGGAGGGCAGGCAAATTACAAATCCCTTCAGATAGATGGCCCTGCTCAATCTGTAGAAAAGGTATAGCTAGAAACTCCATAAGATGTACGCATTGTAAGCTATGGACACATAAGAGGTGCAGCAATATCAGAGGAAGGTTAACAAGGAAAATAGCTCTTGTATGTGGAAGGTGCACAGGTACAATAAATGCAGAAAATAGGGGAGCAAGTTAGAGGTAATAGATAGCTTCCGTTATCTAGGTGACCAAGTTAGTAGCAGAGGTGGATGCTCTGAGAGCATAACTGAGAATAAGATTGGGATGGGCAAAGTTCGGAGAGCTCCTACCTCTGCTGGCAACAAAGGGCTTCTTTCTCAGAATGAAAGGCAGATTGTTTGATGCCTGTGTGTAAACAGCTATGCTACATGGCAGTGAAACATGGGCTGTGACAGCTGAGAACATGCATAGGCTTGAAAGAAATGAAGCCAGTATGCTTCGCTGGATGTGCAATGTCAGTGTGCATGTTTGACAGAGTGTAAGCATATTGAGAGAAAAGTTAGGCATAAGAGGCATTGGATATGGTATGCAAGAGAGATAGCTGCACTGGTATGGTCATATGATGTGCATGGATGAGGGCAGCTGTGTAAAGAAGTGCCGATCTGTAACTGTGGAGGGATCCTGTGGTAGAGGTAGACCCAAAAAGACATGGGATGAGGTGGTGAAACATGGTCTTTGAACTTTGGGACTCACAGAGGCAATGACTAGTAACTGAAACCTCTGGCAATATGCAGTGCTTAAGAAGACCCATCAAGCCAAGTGAAATCGTAACCATGACTGATGCTGATGTCACATAACTGGCATGTAAAAAGTACTTGTCGAGCGTTGGGCCTCATGGAGACAAAGTGGCCGATTTCCAGCAACATGTGGAAGAGTTCCTTGAGTGTTGAGCCTCATGGAGGTAATGACAAATGACCGACACCATGGCATTATGTTGTGCTTGAGAAGAAGGCCCATCAAGCCAAGTGAAATCTTAGTCATAACATATACTAGTATCATGTAACTGGTACCCATGCTGGTGGCACATAATAGCACCCAATACACTTTCAGAGTGGTTGGACTTAGGAAGGGTATCCAACTGTAGAAACCATGCCAGATCAGACAGGAGTCTGGTGCAGCCCTCCAGCTTGCCAGCCCTGGTCAAACTGTCCAACCCATACCAGCATGGGCAACGGATGTTAAATGATGATGATGATGATGATGATGATGATATATAAATATATATATATCACTGTCATCATTTCAACATTCTCTTTTGCCAGCCTGCATGGGTTGGGCAGAGCTTATTGAGACAGATTTTTTTATAGCCAGATGCCCTTCTTGTCATCAATCCTTGCCTGCTTTCAAACAAGATAATATTTCACCCATAGCCAAACATGTTCTCACAGCATACTGGAATTGAATAACACTGCTTATATGACAGTGACAATCATTTTACAACTATCATACAATGTGTGTACATACACATACCTATGTAAGTGTGTGTGTGTGTGTATATATATGAACTCTGCCAAATCAGATTGGAGCCTGGTGTAGCTATCTGGTTCACCAGTCCTCAGTCAAATCGTCCAACTCATGCTAGCATGGAAAGCGGACGTTAAATGATGATGATGATGATGATGATATATATATAGACAGGCTTTTGTATAGTTCTAAATTTTGTTCACCCAAATTCAACATCGAAGATACTTGCCCAAGAAATTACACTGAAAAACTGGACCCTAGAATTCCATGATTGTGAAACAAAGTTCCTAACTGCATGCCATGCTAGTGGCACAGTGAGTATTTATTTCAAAAATGTTATCGTAGCAGCTGGAGCAGCCAGTTTGATTTTTTGTATTCATCAAATCTTTTTGAATAGTTTCTCAAAGAAGAAACATTTGTTGAATTAAAAAGCAGGAAATTCTTACCTCATTTGTGGATTCCCGAACTTTCTTGCAGCGTATGTGTGCAAGTCTGTTCAATTTCTTCAAAAGAACAAACTGCAAGACAGCATTACTCTTATATTCCTCAATTTCAGCAGCCTGGTTAAAAAGAAAAGGAAAAAGTAAACAAATATGATAGAAAGGAAGACAAAACTGAATCACAGTAAATCCTCCGTTATTAGTGTCTTATATTTATCTTTTCTTGCTGGTTTGAACAGGATGAGCTTGTTTTTGGATTAGCATCTTGCCATTTTGTATTCATATCACAAGCACAAATATGTGGTTAAGAAATTTGCTTCCCAACCAAGTGGTTTCAGGTTCAGTCCCACTGCATAACACTTTGGGCAAGTATCTTCTTCTATAGCTTTGGGTTGACCAAAGCGTTCAGAGTAGATCTGGCGATGGAAACTGAATTAAACTCATATATATATATATACTCTTTTACTTGTTTCAGTCTTTTGACTGTGGCCATGCTGGAGCACCGCCTTTAGTCGAGCAAATCGACCCCAGGACTTATTCTTTAGAAGCCTAGTACTTATTCTATCGGTCTCTTTTGCCGAACCGCTAAGTTACGGGGACATAAACACACCAGCATCGGCTGTCAAGCGATGGTGGGGGGACAAACACAGACACACAAACACATACATATATATACGACGGGCTTCTTTCAGTTTCCGTCTACTAGATCC
>NC_068996.1:6058035-6076619 GCF_001194135.2 Octopus bimaculoides | reverse complement strand
TATATATATATATATATATATATACACACACACACACACACACACAATGGGTTTCTTTCAGTTTCCACCTACTAAATCCACTCGCAAGTCTTTGGTTAACCAGAGGCTTAAGTAGAAGAGATTTATTTGCCTAAGGTGCTACACAGTGGGACTGTACCTGGAACCATGTGGTTGGGAAGCAAACTTCTTACCACACAGCCATGCCTGTACCTTATGTATATCTGTGTGTGTGTGTGTGTGTGTGTGTGTGCTTGCTTCTCCTTGTTTTGATGTCATGTGACAGTTGTAAATGAGTATGGCTGTCATACTTAATGGCATCATTCATTTTCAGTCTTCTGTTAAAAACCCGTCCAATTAGGGCAAAATGTTACGTTACTTGGAAACAAGTGTTGGTAACAGGAGAATTGGAAACAAATGGTTGGTATTGCTTGTGGGATGGTAAAGCCCATTAATTCCATCGCGTGATCTCTCTTTCTCCCTCTTCATCTCTCTCTCACGCATACACACGCCTCATCTTTTTAATGTCCCCTTTTCCATGGTTGCATGAGGCAGACAGAATTTGCAGAATAGATTTTCTACAGCTGGATGTCCTTCCTGTCACCAACCCCAACCTGTTTCAAAGCAAGGTTAACATTTCCCTATAACCAAACAAGCTTTGATGGATGACTGGAAACAAATGACACTGCCTGTATGATGATAATGATGCTTGTCCCCAACAATCATGTGATATCATGGCAAAGAACACAAACTCAAATACACATTCAACATGCTTCTTTCAGTTTCTGTTTACCTAATCCACTCATAAGACTTTGGTTGACCCAGTACTGTAGCAGTAGACAATTGCCCAAGGTGCTACACAGTGGAACTGAACCTAAAACTATGTGGTTTAAGAAGTTAACCTCTTAACCACACACCCTTGCATGCACCTGTACAAACTTTAATAGTCAGTCCCACTGCGTGGCACCTTGGGCAAGTGTCTTCTACTATAGCCTCGGGCCGACCAAAGCCTTGTGAGTGGATTTGGTAGACGGAAACTGAAAGAAGCCCGTCGTATATATATATATATATATATATATATATATATATATATATATATATATATATATATATATATATATATGTGTGTGTGTGTGTGTGCGTGTCTGTGTTTGTCCCCCCAACATCGCTTGACAACCGATGCTGGTGTGTTTGCTGTTCGGCAAAAGAGACCGATAGAATAAGTACTAGGCTTACAAAGAATAAGTCCTGTGGTTGATTTGCTCGACTAAAGGCAGTGCTCCAGCATGGCCGCAGTCAAATGACAAACAAGTAAAAGAGTAAAAGAGTATATTGAACAATATATATTGAATATATATTAAATAATATACTGATTGAATGGTGATAGCTGTAACGATTTTGTATCATAAAAGACAGAAATTAAAAAGTGGTTGTGTGGTAAGAAGCTTGCTTCCCAACCACATGGTTCCGGGTTCAAACTCACTGCATGGTACCTTGGGCAAGTGTCTTTTACACTTGTGTGTGGGTTTGGTAAATGGAAACTGGAAGAAGCCTGTCATATATCTGTGTGTGTCGGTGTGTATGTCTCTATGTCTATGGTTGTCCCCTACCACCACTTGACAACTGGTGTTGGTGTGTTTACACTTTTAGCAGTTCAGCAAAAGAGGCCAATAGAATAAATAATAGGCTTCAAAAAATAAGTCCCAGGGTCAATTTATTCAACCAAAAACCCTTCAAGATGATGCCCCATCATGGCTGAAACAAGCAAAAGATAAACTATAGGTGCAGGTGTGGCTGTGTGGTAAGAAGCTTGCTTCCCAACCATATGGTTCCTGGTTCAGATGGTGATGCACATTTACAACTAGCAGATGATGACAAAGAGGCACTAACACACACGTGCACACATATATACATAGGAAACAATCTTGAGCAATATGTTGTCCACTTTTCCATTTTTGCATGGATTGAATGGAATTCACTGAGGCAGATTTTCTATGGTAAGATATCCTTCCTGTTGCTAAACTTCATTTGTTTCCAAGCAAGGTAATATTTCTCCAGGCCAGACATGTTTTTACGGAAGCTTGGAAATGGATGCTGCTGCTTGCATGGTGGTGACACACATACACACATATATACGATAGGCTTCTTTCAGTTTCAACTGACCAAATCCACTCACAAGGCTTTGACACTTGCCCAAGATGCCATACAGTAAGAATGAGTCTGAAATCACATGGTTGGGAAGCAAACCTCTACACTACATAGCCATGAAATAAAGCACATCTTTTGTGCATTACTTATGAAATGTAACATATATTTAACCTTTTAGCATTTAAAATGGCCATATCTGGCTCAAATATTCTATCTGCTTTATGATCAAGCTAGCCAAATCTAGCATTTCATACCAACCCTACAATATCATTCTAAAAATTAACAGTTACCTCAACAAAATCTCAAAGTTATGATAAAATGCATGATTTCAAAGAGGCAATAGTCAGTGACCAAGACTGTTGGTGATTTGCTGTGCTTGAGAAGACATGTGAAGCTTAGTGAAATCATAATCACAGTCAATGCTGGTGACATGTAAAAGGCAGCCATGCCAGGGACACATAAAAAGCACCCACTACATTCTGTGGAGTGGTTGGCATTAGGAAAGGCATGCAGCTGTAGAAACCAAGCCAAAACAGACTGGGGCCTGGTGCAGCTCTCTGGCTTACTGGTCCCAGTCAAACCGTCTAACCCATGCCAGCATGGAAAGCAGACACTTGATGATGATGATGAACGTGAATAAATAGGCATTACTTTTGACAGAATAATTTGAATGTTAAAGGGTTAATGTGTTAATCACTACCAGAGGAATGTGATAGAAGTTTAAACTTTTTTTTACAGTTAAACATGTGCTAGTATGAATAAATGAAATATCTGACTTCAAGTGGAACCATTCTGATTATGGTCACACATTTGTGATGGGAAAATGTGTAACATTTAGCTTTTGTGCATAAGAGACAGCTCTAATGTTTAGAATGAAAAGGTTTAAAAAATGTGAATATTATACATAAATAAATCCGGCATTTGATATTTATATATAAGATGTTTGGCTAATGAAAATTCAGTAATTAAATACTTACCGCTTCTTTTGATTTACTTGTTTTCAACTCTTTTATAACTTGAATCAACTTCAGAATCTCCGAACAAGACTGTTTGTATAATGTTAGATCCTGGTGTGCATCTCGATTGTCAACTTCTTCTTCTTCAGCATAGAACAGAGACATCTTCTCCTGCAAAGATATTTATTATTATCATTATTCAAATGCCACCGAGGTTGACTTTGCTTTTCATTGTTTTTTTTTGGGATGACCACTAGGGTCGATGTCATTGACTAGTCTCTCCCCACAAAATTCCAAACCTTGTATTTAAAGTAGAAAGAATTATTATTGAATGAGAGAGCAGTACATGCCGTAAAAGTGACACTGGTGTACAAATATACACATATACCCATTCATCTCAATACATGGCTACAATGCTCCACCCCACTACACCAGCTTGTGGTCAGAGATGCACATATCATCAGCCACTATAGGACATGCTCAAACGGTTAAGGTCAAGCAGCTGACATGCAATTCTGTGGTATTGAGCAGAACATTTGCTGTAGCCCTATTGAGGAGACCCACTTCGGTCATGAATGACCATGGAATTGCACCTAGAAAGTTACCCTCTGAGACACAAGTCCAGACAAGGTTCTCTATAGAAGACCAGCAGTCACCATGCATACCAGCCTCCCGTCTCCACACCACTGATGTTATCCAAGAGAAAGGCAAAGGCTGATACAGCTTGGCACCAGTGATGTCGCAACTCAATTCTACAGATGAGTGAACTGGAGCAACATGAAATAAAGTGTCTTGCTCAAGAACACAACACACAGCCCGGTCCAGGAATCAAACTCACAACCATAAGCGTGACGCTCTAATCACTATTATTACTCTCTGAGTGGTTGGCGTTAGGAAGGGCATCCAGCTGTAGAAACTCTGCCAAATCTGATTGGAGCCTGGTGTAGCCATCTGGTTTCACCAGTCCTCAGTCAAATCGTCCAACCTATGCTAGCATGGAAGGCGGACATTAAACGATGATGATGATGATGATGATGATGATTATTGAGTTAGAGATCAGTGCATGCCACCAAAGTGACACTGGAGTACAAATATACAAAGCCTAATATACCCATTCATCTCAACACATGGCTACAATGCTCCCCCACTACACCAGCTTGTGGTCAGAGATGCACATATCATTAGCCACTATGGGACATGCTCAAATGCTTAAGGTCAAGCAGCTGACATGCAAATCTGTGGTATTAAGCAGAATATTTGCTGTAGCCTTATTATTATTATTATTGAGTGAGAGATCAGTGCATGCCATCAAAGTGACACTGGAGTACAAATATATGAAGCTCAATATACCCATCATGACTACTTGTCTGATAAGGGTAAACCAGGCACATGCATCACAACCATATATGCACGACATGGTGATCTCATATCAAGATAATCAATGCATGATCTTACAGGTGGGGCCCAGCTAGAATTTTCTTCAGGTTGAGTAGCCCATTACACTCAAACGGTCCCTGAATAAGGATGAAGGAAACACCTATGTTTTCAGAAGTGAATTACTCAAACTCCAAAGAATTCCTTTCAACACATGACTATGATGCTCCTCCACTACTTCTGCTAGTGATCAAAAATGCACATATCATTAATCAATAAGGGAACATGCTCAACTGGTTACAGTCAAGCAACTGACAAGCAAATCTGTGGTATTAAGCAGTGGCAAGCTAATAGAATTATTAATATGTCAGAAAAAATGTTATGGCAGATTTTCTACAGCAGGATGTCCTTTTGTCATCAACCTTCACTTATTTCTGAGCAAAGTTTCCCTATGACTGGACATGCTTTTAAAGAAGACCAGAAACAAATGATATTGCTTGTATGATGGTGACACTAATTTAACAACTCTTGCACAATGTTAAAACAAGGAAACACAAACACACACACAGGTATATGATGGGCTTCTTTCAGTTTCCAACAACCAAAACCATTCACAAAGCTTTGGTCAGCTCCAAACTATTGTAGAAGATGCTTATGCATGGTGCAATAGTATTGATTCCAAAAGCCAGTGGTTGGGAAGCTAAAATCTTAATCATACAGTCATGCTAGAATATATATATATATTATATATTCACCTTGGGGGCAGGCATGGCAGTGTGTTAATTTGCTGCTCCCCAACCATATGAGTAAAACCTTGGGAAAGTGTCTTCTACTGCAGCTCTGGGCTAACCAAAGTATTGTAATTTGGAAAATGGAAACTGAAAGAAGTTTGTCACACACACACACACTTGTATTTACATATATGTAAATACAAAATGTGTGCCAGGTGCTTTTATGTGGAACCAGCACAAGTGCTTTTTAAGAGCTGTGTGCCAGTGCCACATAAAAAGCACCCATACTGGCACCAAGTAAAGGTGCCCATGCTAGTGTCACGTTAAAAACACCCAGCACACTCTGTAATGTGGTTGTCATTAGGAAGGGCATCCAGTCATAGGAAGCAAGCCAAGTCAGACTGGAACTTGGTACAGCTCTCCAGCTTTGCAATTCTGGTCAAATTGTCCTACCCAAACCAACATGGAAAACAGACGTTAAACGATGATGATGAATGAATGAATGAGAGTGTGTGTGTGTGTGTGTTACTGCTTCCTTGTTTTGACTTTGCATGACAATTGTAAATGAATGTCACCATCATGCAGGTGGTGTCCTTTGTTTCTAGTCTTCTGTGAAAGAAATATCTGATCATGAGGCAATATTACTTTGATTGGAAACAGGTGAGGGTTGACAACAGGAAGAGCATTCACCTCAACAAATTCTGTTTATCCCATGTGCACATGGAAACGTGGACATTAAGACAATGATGATTACGATGAAGATGACCTCAGACAAGTGGAAACACCACAGCAAAGTGAAAACTCTTTAGATTGCAAGAGCAAATAACCTCACTGGTGCTGTTGTCATCATAAAATGCACCCAGAATACCTCATCAAGCAGTTTATAAATGAGTAAAGATGATATAAGGGTGTTATATTTGCAGACAGATCAAAGTCTGTCCAAGGTCATGTACACTCAGTAAAGTGGTGGGTGTTATCAATGGCATCTAGCTGCAGAAATGATGCTAAAAATGGAATATTTTTGATCAAGATTTGGTCTTCCAACCTACCTAGGAGAGCATAGATTGGATGGTTGGACAGGATCGATCTGATGGGTCCAAGGACAGCATTACGTCCCATTGTCTGCTTTAGTATGGTTTCTATAGCTGGAGGCCCTTTCTAATGCCAACCATTTTGTATAGCATATGCTAATTGCATATTTGTGCCACGAGTACTAATGAGGTTGCCACGCAGTTTGCAAATTTATATACCCTAAAGGAGCAACTTTATATTAGGAGATGAGGGGAAGGAGTATGAGAGAAGGGGGCAGAGCAGAATAGGTTTCTTGCTGCAGAGAAGCTACAAAACTACTCTCCGACTGACAACAAGGTTAATTCTTCATTCTTTGAGAGAAAGGCTAATTGCATGTTACTTATGTTACAATACTGTGCAATGGTAGCAAGACATAGGCAATGAATGTAGAGAATGTGCAATTTTACTTAGCCTGATGGGTTTCAGTCATTTGTCATTGCGCCTCAATGAGGCCCAATACTCGAAAGGAGCAATAAACACTGAAAATGTGCAGAAAACAACTTCTGCTACATTCCAGGGAGAAAAAACTAGAAGTAGTTGATAGCTTCCGTTACCTAGGTGACCAAGTCAGTAATGGGGGAGGGTGCACTGAAAGTGTAGCTGCTAGAATAAGAATAGCCTGGGCAAAGTTCAGAGAGCTCTTACCTCTGCTGGTGACAAAGGGCCTCTTGTGCAGACTGTATGACGCATGTGTACGAACAGCCATGCTACATGGCAGTGAAACATGGGCTGTGACTGCTGAGGACATGCGTACGGTCGCAAGGAATGAAGCCAGTATGCCCCGATGGATGTGAAATGTCACTGTGCATACTCGACAGAGTGTAAGTACCTTGAGAGACGATTGCGCTGGTATGGTCATTTGGCAAAAATGGGTGAGGATAGTTGTGTGAAAAAGTGTCACAGCTTAGCAGTTGAGGGTACCTGTGGAAGAGGTAGACCAGGAAGACCTGGGATGAGATGGTGAAGCACGACCTTCAAACATTGGGCCTCACCGAGGCAATGACTTGCGACCGAGACCATTGGAAATATGCTGTGCATGAGAAGACCCAGCAAGACAAGTGAGACCATAACCCGTGGCTTTTACCATGGGTGGAGCCAGCCCACTTATGCGTACCTTTCCTTCTTTGGACAGAAAACCCTGCTTGCGAAGACCTGTTGAGGCAAGTGAAATCGAAATCGAAAACTGAACGAAATTCGTTGATTGGTACCCATGCCAACTTTCCTTCATTGGACACTAAGCTCAGCTTGCGAAGACCCGTTGGGGTAAGTGAGATAAAAACTGAACCAAATTCAATGACTGGCACCCGTGCCAGTGGAGCACTAACAGCACCATCCGAGCAAGATCACTGCCAGAGCAGCGGTCTCTCTTCCATGCTGGTGGCACGTAAAAAGCACCATTTGAACGTGGCCGTTGCCAGTACCACCGGACTGGCATGTGAACAAAACATTGGACTGATTCCTGTGCAGGTGGCACGTAAAAAAACACCATTTGAACGTGGCCGTTGCCAGTACCACCGGACTGGCTCTCGTGCCGGTGGCATGTAAAAAGCACCCACTACAGTCTTGGAGTGGTTGGCGTTAGGATGGCATCCAGCTGTAGAAACTCTGCTAGATCAGATTGGAGTTTGGTGTAGCCATCTGGTTCGCCAGTCCCCAGTGAAATCGTCCAACCCATGGTAGCATGGAAAGCGGACGTTAAATGATGATGATGACGATGAGTTTCAATATATACTTCTAATATTTTTATCAATATTTAGCAGAAGTAATAGAGTGACTCAAAGTCCGGGAGTTTCGGGTGTAGACACTTAACAGAGAGACTCAAGGATTGAGAGTTTCGCGTGTTGGCGCTTATCAAAGTTTGATAAGTGCCAACGCAGGAAACTCTCAGACCTCAAGTCACTCTGTTACTTCTAAATATTAATAAAAATAGGCGCACATGACAGAGACATCACCCGCCACCTCCTCCACTCCATTTCTTCACTGGAGGAGAGGGGGAGGGGGCGAAATATGTAGAAAAATACGGAAATTGCGAATTTTGCGAATTTTTTTTTCAGAATTGGAATTTCCATAGCAAAAAGTGAGGGAAGGGTCGGGTTACGTCTCCGTCATGTGCGCCCTTAATCTGTGCCATGTTATACAGTATAATGTTTATAAGATGAAAATCAAAATTTATAATACACTCACAAATTAATAGTTCTAAAGCAGAATAGGTTTCATCTTTATCAATTCATTTAAAACAGGTAAAGAACCAAAAAAATATTTTAAACACACCATATGCAAATTAACCAACTTGAAAAACAGGTTCTTTATTCAACAGGGGGTATCATACATTACATAATGTTGCACAGTATTCCTGGATTTCTGGAAGTTGGAGATGAGGTCTGCATGCACACACACACACACACATATATATATATATATATATTGTAACCCAGTACAGTCTGTTGCATGGTCAGTCTGTTGACAACTAAACAGGCAACCATGGTGAGGAGGGTGGTTTTTGGATACTCTGAGAGATGAAAAACAAAATCAGTAAAAAGATACTGCAACTTATGCGAGTCAACGGCTAATCCATTTGTGCTTTTTAGTCTCATTAAGAGATTGCGTCACACTACCTGGCACTTGCATGAATGTTTGTATGTACATATGCATGCATGTATATATATTATAACCCAGTACAGTGTGTAACATGGCCAAGCTGTTGGCAACCAAACCAACAATCATACCAAGATTTTGCGGTGAGGAGGGTGGTTTTTGGATACTCTGAGGAATGAAAAAACCTGTCAAAGAGTGCAGAAACCTATGTGAGTCAACTGCTATCATATGGACCCCTGCAACCTGCAGCTGATTGCTGTTCACAATAGCAGGAAAAAGACAAAGAAAAAAAAAACATACAAGCAAGAATTGTAGAGTAATGGTGGGAACATAAAATGTTAAGACACTTTTTGATCACAAAGAATCCAGTAATCCTGAGGATGAACTAGCAGAATAGCAAAGTTGTTGGCTTGGTATAATATTGACAATGCTGCACTCTTTGAAGCCTAGTTGTGTGGTGAAGATTAATTGACAGAAACAGGTGCTGGACACACCTTTTTCTGGAAGGGTGAAAAACGAGAAGGGGGTATTGGTTTTGTCACTCATACAGAGATAACCCACAAATTAAAACCTCATGGTTTCAGTGATAGAAGCATGTGCTTTCATGCTTCTTTACCATGCAAACATTTTATGACAGTCCTTTCTGTTTATTCTCTCACTCTTGACAGCAGTAGTGAATCTATCATGATTTTTACCAGGATTTTAGATCAGTTATAACTTTGATTTCAAAAGTAGATAAGATCTTCCTCTTTGGGTGATTTCAATGTTTGTGCTGGATGTGATCATAAGACCTGGAATGCACTAAGAAAGCATGGTCTAGGCAAGATGAACAACCATGGTCATCACTTTCTTCAGTTTTACACTGAATTTGAACATGTCGTTCATAGCACTGTTTTTCATTGAAAGGAAGTGTATAGAATTACTTGGATACACTCAGATCTATACCTGGGCATATTTTCGATTATCACCAAGAAATGAGACCTTCCAGATATTTGCATTGTCTGAGTCATGTGGGATGGAGAATGTGAGACGAATCATGAGCTCATATTTAGTAAATTGAAACTTCACATGTGCAAAATAAGATCTGGAGGAATAAAAGTCTTTAAACATACTGATGTGTTGAAATTAAAGGAATCTAATGTGCGTGAGAATTTTTGAAAAGCTACTGAGGAGATAGAAGCTGATGGAACTTGGGATCAGTTTAGACTGGCATCTACAATATTGAAGCTAAGGTTATTGGTTTCAAAAATAGAGAACATTGAGACTATAGTTTAATGAAAATGATCTGCAGATAAAACATGTTCCACCAAAAATATCTCAGTGCATCAGATAAAGATAAAAAGTCCTTGCTGCAATCTCCGAGGAATAAAATCATCATTTCAATGCAAAATATGACAAATGAAAAACCAACAATGGTATGACATTTTTAACAAGATTCAGAGTGCTTTCAACAGTAAAGACTTGAAAATATTATATTACTTAAACAGACAAGTCTTCAGTCTTCAATCTTGCTTTGAGGTACCATTTAAATTTAAGGATGGTTCCTTTCTCTTTAAGGATCATGAGGACATCATGAAATGGTCTGATCACTTCACAGATCTTTTTATAATCCCCCAGTTACTGGTGAAAATGTCATCAATAATCTGCCTCAAAAGGATATTGTCTTGCAATAATGGACTGTTCCACTACAGATGAAATAAAGAACAAAGATATTAATACTGGGAAAGCACCAGGTCTTGTATTCCCATTGAAGTCATTCTCCAAGGGAGTGACAGGCTTGTTGTAGTGATCCACCAATATCAGGCATCTGGTTTGGTGTTCCTGTCCGCTAAGATTGGGTTGGTGCCATTTTAATTTCATTATTTGAAGAAGAGGTATCCAAATCTGAGTGTGGAAATTACTGAGAAATAAACCTGCTTGAAGCGGTTCGTAAGGTTTTTGCAAAACTTTTACTGAACCAGCTAACAAAGTTGATATATCCTTCTGTCATCCACAGAGGGACATATCAGACACATCTCCATAGTGATATGAAAGCTCGTTTTAACAGTTCATCCTTAGAACCAATTTCTATTCATAACAGGATTAAACAAAGTGATACTTCAGCTCTGACACTTAAATACACATATATTTTGCTGTAACTGTTTTGCACAGTTTCAAGGACTGTAATATGAACATCTATAATTCATTTCAAGATTACAGGTAAGGTTTTTGATGTAAACACACTCCAACACAAAATTGAAGACTTTCCATGTTCTTGTTCATGAACTCCTTTATGTTCACAATATAGTTGTCGCTCACGCAGAAGACATGCAGGCTATAATGGATTTCTTCTCTTGAGCATGCACTGCTTCTGGACTCACCATCAGCCTGAAGAAGACAAAGATCATGTTCTCTCAGCTTCCAGGCGAGCCCTATATTGAACTTAACCTCTTCTTCCAGGGTACAAAATTGAATGTTGTTGTTGACTCTTTTTGTCTACTCTGGCAGTACTCTCTCTAGAGATGGGTTCCTTGATTCCGAAATTTGAGGATTGAAAAAGCCAGCAAAGCATTTGGAACGCTCAAAAATCAAGTGTGGTCTAACAGAGGTATTACCATCAAAACCAAGTTCAGCATCTATGAATCATGCATCTTCGCTCCTCTTTTATACTCTGCTCAGATGATATGTATGAGGGGGTACCCAAAAGAAACTAGAATTTTGCAATATTATTTTATTCACTTAGTTTTACATGTTTACACTTTTATCACCTTCAAAGTATTCTCCATTTGAAGCAATGTATCGGTCCAGAAGCGTTTTCTACTATTAGAAGCAATCCAGGAACTCTTCCAAAGCAATGCCTTTAAAAGCCTCCATCTTTTTTTTTACTTCACCTCTTCAAGATGATTGCTTTTGGTCTTCTGTGAGCAAGTGAGTAACAAACTTAGCTACAACTCTTTTCATTCGCAATTCCCCACTTTGTTGGCAGGAGCTCCAGAACACACCAGTCATATAAGCAAGTTCATCAATTGTTTGACAACATCCCTCAAAGATCAGTTCAAGAAATTTCATGATGGCTTCATTCGTTCAGTAGGTCAGCAGTCGTCTTGAACGAGGTTGGTCTTCAAGCAACAAGAGACCTTTCCTGAAGCATGAAAACCACTCGTAAACTTGCGTTTTGCTCATGGCAGCATCCTTGTAAGCTGTTTGAAGCATGACAACTGTTTTGCTCGCAGTTTAACCCAGCAGAAAAAAGAATTTCATGGAAACACTGTTCTTTCGTTTCAGCCATCGCAAAATTCGACAAACAGAGGAGAATCACTGTAAAACAAAGACACACTACGGTCGGCAGAATGATGCTTGAGGGTCGCATCAAGTGGCTTCTAACGACGGAAGTCTAAACTACAACGGGCTTGTCCCACAGAGAACGCTTCCGGTTACCCCCTTGTATATCATCATCACATCAAGCAAGGTTTTGGAAAGATTCCATCAAACTTGCCTTAAGAGGATCTTAAACATCTTCAGCGCATCTAGTATTAAAAAGCTCCTCATACATAACCAGATGCCTTACTAGGAATGCAGTATGACAAAGTACCTAAGCTGTTGTTTTTCGGGAAGTTGCAACATAGTAAACGTCCAAGGCATAAACCTAAGAAACGTTTTAGGGATTTCGTCAAATTTGGATCAAGGAGAATCGAACCATACATCTTGAAACAAGCACTTTGTAAACAAAGCTTAACATCAATCCCAGATATTTTTCTATCCGAAAATGTAACATCTGCAGTCGGGTTTGTTTGTCCAAAGCCACACTTGCTAGTCATATGAAATCTCACGGTGGCATTTATTTCTTGCAGAGATGGACTTCATCACAACTGTCTCCGACGAACAGGAACGTGAAACTCTGAGTAACAATTTTAAGATTTTTCAGCTTTAATAAAAGCATATTACTCTACCTTAGGTATTCGAGTACTATTTTTTCCACCTTGTTTTGCATTTATGTATTTAGTTGTGTGTATGTGTGTGTATATACTGTTGTGTCTGGGGAGAGTCATTCTCTTTTGGTGCCTTATAATTTAAGACACTCACCGGTGATAATTTCAGAAAAATAAAAAAGGGTCATCTTTCGGTACAATACCAATACCGAAAGATCGCCTTAGAAATTTTACTGGTAAGTGTATCAAATTATAAGGCACCAAAAGAGAATGACTCTCCCCAGACACAACAGAATATGCTTCAACACACGAACTCACATAAAGAACCTTGCAAACCAAATCCAAAAACGAAATATATATATATATATATATATATATATATATACACACACACTCAGGCGTATGAATGACTACATTATGTAATGTGTTCGTTCCCTTTTAAAACGGTGCGGTGACATTTATATTGAGGAAGATTTGATTACGATATCCACTAAATCCAAACATAAAGGCTTACATCCATAGATTACGATAAAGGCCGATATCCAAGAAATATAGTTAGATTATTCGCGAATAGTTATTAATAATAATAATTATTATTATTATTATTATTATTATTAATAATAAGTGTAATAGCGATATAACTTACATTCTCTTCTAGCTTGTGTTTCTTAACATCCATTGATTTCTTCATGTTACCGGTTTATATAGTCAGTATAAGTCGAGGGTAGAGTAGCGACACTACCGGAAGTAGATGTAGCTATAGTAATAGTAGAGGTAATAGGTAGTAGTAGCAGCAGCAATAAGTTGTAGACGTAGTAGTGGTAAGGGAGACAGTAGTGAGAAAGTAGTGAGAGTAACAGACATAGAGTGGCGGCAATAGTATCGGTAAACTTAATAAGAATAGTGCTTGTAGAATTTAATTGTAATTTAGTTGAGGTTTACATAAAAATAGAAAAAATCTTCAACTAGTAACTCTCGCCATTAGAGAGCCGTGAAGGGAGACAATAACACATGCGTATACACTAAAGGTTATTAAATAAGAAACGTCAAATCGAACCTTTATTAGGTTCCTATCTTTCAGCTACGACCCTACTTTGGTATCTTTCCAAAATTTTTCTTTTTCCTTTTTTGAAACAGTGGATCTCAAAGCTTATAAAACTATATAAAAAAAAAAGAATTTAAATATTGGATTGACCGCCCATCCTTCCGTTTTATTTTAGTCGATTGTGTGTGACACTTATTCTGAGATAACTTCATTTTGATGCCTTATCTTAGAATACGTTTTCGAAGAAGAGATGGTGATAATGTTGAAATTTTGTTTTATTATTGTTTTCTCTTTTTTAATAAGAAAAGAAACCCATATCTTTTTTAGCTAGTCAATAAGGATCTTCCTGATTTGACGGACACCACTTGTTTTCTTAACGAAGCACTTTCAAACTTGGGATATTGGTAGAATGTGTCATATAAAACAACTTTTTCTCTTAGCCTTCTTAACAAAAATTTGTACATCGCAAGTTATTTCATGTTAAAGTTGTCGTATTTCTGTAATTTCAACCAGTCACTGACGTCTATTCAGCTGAATACAGTTACTGCTGTTTTTGTAAACAATAATTTTTGCCAGTGTCAAGAGTGTTATTCCCTGTTTAATTTAAATTTCTCATGATCATTGTATAACAAAAAAGTGATCTAAGACATTACCTCGGGGCCGTATTCACGAGTAATGGGAAGCGGGAAACTGAATTGGTTGTGAGAATTGCTGTTGTCGGCATAGTAATGCGGCAGCTTCAGCATTCGATCACGATAAAAAGACGGGTTACTAAAAGAACCAGACTTGATGCCTTCGCTTTAGTTTCCGCGCCTATCTATACCTATGGTTATGAATGATCAAATGGGGTTCCTTTAAAGCAGGGGTTCTCAACAATTTTTTTTTATCAATGGACACCTTTGATTTCTATTTTATCCTGGTGGACCCTCATAGCCATTAAAAGCTAGTTTTATAGAAACTTCTTTCAAAATTCCTATTTTGTTTTTCACTCATTAACTTGTCTAGGTTGAACTATGTAAAGTGTCAGAGAAAGAAACCTAGCTAGTTTCATGCAATGCGTATTAATACATACATTTACAGCAAAATTTATTCAGGGGCCCTTAAAGTACTATTGTAGATCCCTTTTTCATGTTAGATAAGGAATATCAATCAGCGTATTGTCATCCATTGATCTATCCATCTTCCCGTCCATTATTTCGGAGGTACCTTCTCAGTGAGGTCCTATCAAAAGCAACCGTCAGAAGCACTTTTCGGTTGAATTCCTAAGCGTGATCAACTGAGACAATGGTTATTATTAAACTATCTCATTCATGGTCTACCACTAGGTCTCCAGTTGGCTGGCTCAGCTTGAAGAATTCATCTTATGAGTCTTTCCTACGCCATTAAAATCGTACGACTGTAGTACCGTAGCTGTGACATCTCAATGCAAGAAGTAACGATTCGACCTCTAGAGAATCCTTGGTTTCCGAGCTACACATAGAGATCTTTTAAATCAGTGGTCCTCAAACGGGGTCCAAACAAGATTTTGGGGGATCCACACAACAAATTAGTAAATTGTGCCAAATATTAAAATTTTCGATAAATGCTGGCAGCCAAACAGAAAGGATCCTGAAGTTGGAAGGTACTGTAGCAATACCTAGGATTCGAACCCTATTCGCTTAGTTTTCAGGCTACTACAATTGAAACATGCAATTATCACGTTTATGTTCTATTTATCGATCAATCAACGTGTGGAAAATCACACCACAAAGAACAAAAGTAAATGTCCTTGAGATTCGTGCGCTTTTTTCATGTGATAAGCAGTATCCGTGAAGATCTAAGTGCTGAGGTTCGAGACCACCACAGAGAACAGACATCTCACTTTTTGCCAAGCAAGCCAGATCAATCGCAGAAGTTAAGACACTCGCCAGAGAGCAATACATAATTCTCGGTACCTGCGAAACCTCGTTATGAAGTATAACTTGTCTCTAATGCACTTCTCTATGCCAGCTCTATAAACTTAATTTCCTTACCTCTCACTATACAAAGCCTTGAGTAGATTCGGTTAAACTCATCTCGATGTCTTTTGCTCCAAGGTTTGGCTGAGCAAACAGTTAACGATGCGTAATTTCACTTCTCGTCACAAGCAAGCCAGAAATGAGAGTAGATTCGAATAAACTCACATCTCGAGTTTCCTTCAAGACCAATTCGTTCCTGTCTCTAGAGTAAACTCTTAATGACTAGAATTTAGACACTATAAAAGTCGCTCCCGATATCTTAAGTCTTTCTGCAGTGAATATCTGAAAATTCATGTATATATACGTTCAGCCTTTTCTTAAGTAAATATATTATAAAATGTTCGGGAGTTTTGTTCCTGTTTACAGCACATGCAACCGGCTTAATCTGCAAGAAGGCACGAGCTACTTACGCTGATTTGCTGCAGCAGACGCCATGCTCTTGTACGGACGAGGTATCGGGCGAGCCGTTTTAAGCTAGTTGGGTCTAGTTCGAGAATTTTAAAAAGAGGACCAGCATTCACTATCTTGTTGGGCATGGTGAGGCAGCGAGAGCAAATATGAAGGCAGTTGAAGATTACCTCAAAACTTTTGTCGGAATTGTAGCAGCCGAAAGATACATCCCTCAGCAAGTCTTCAACTGTGACGAGACAGTCCAAATAGGACTTATAAAGCAGCAGAGAAGAAGCGGATGCCAGTCAACAAACCCATGAAAGATAGGTTAACCTCCGCACTGTGCGCCAATGCGAGCGGCGACTTCAAGATTAAGCCGTCGCTTGTTTATCGTTCAGAAAACCCCAGAGCCTTTAAGTCACATAAGATTCTGAAAAAAAAAAATGCAGGTTATGTGGAGGGTAAATACAAGGGCATGGGTCACCTAGCAGTTCTTTGTGGAGTGAGTGAATTTGGTCTTTGGTCCTGATATTAAGAAATATCTCCAGGAAAATAACCAACCTCTGCAAGCCCTTCTTGTCCTGGATGCACCTGCTTACCTACCTAACCTCGAAGATGACATCTTTGAAGGGTTCAAGTTTATAAAGGTTCCCTACCTCCCACCCAACACCACCCCTATCCTGCGAGTAATTTGAGTTACGAGCTCCGTCACGGAACGAATTAAACTCGTAAGTCAAGGTACCACTGTATGTGCGTGTGTGTGTGTGTGTGTGTGTGTGTGCATGTATGTATGTATGTATGTATGTATGTATGTATACGTGTGCGCGCGTGCACACACCAGTTTTTCTTTTCTTATTGAATTCCAATATGATCGTAATCTACACCATCTGGAAAGTATTTGACAAAAATATAAATTTTTCTGAGAGTTATGAGGAAATAAAACCAGGAGTTGAAGGAGGCACACTAGTGTAGGTATACCCGTAGTAGCAATCTCGTCGTATATGCGTTTCTGCGTATATTTCATTTTTCAGGGTTCGATAAACTAAAGTAGCAGTTAAGGTTAAGTTTTCCTATAAAGCATTCTGAATATGAATGTAAAAGACGAGAAAGGGTAAGGCTAAATACCCTATCATCAACCAAACCCAAATTTGTGACCTTGTGTCAATGTTAAAATATAAATATCTATACCGGAAGTAAACAAACCGGAAGTTGATATATGTTGCTAAAGAACATAGGTTTGTGGTTGATAACGTTTGCACACATTGGAACAACATACCATCAAAAGTCAAAAGATGAACTATCATTTGACGACGACGACTCAAAGAGGTTAACTTTACGTTCTCTCTGATGTTTCAGTTAGTCTTTGTTTAATTATTAATGAAGTTAGCCATGCTGTCAAGCAAAACACCTTTCCTCATCCAGAAACCGGCTCATTTATATCGGAAACTTCTAAGGGACATTAAGAAACTTCCCAAAGAAAGTCAATCACATTATAAACATCATGTAAGACAGGTATGTGGTTGAGGTATGTTATGTTCTTTGAACACACATCTCTAATTAAATAATCAACTATAAACGATGTTTACAGTCGATTATTTACGTTCTGAGTTCAAATGTCGCCGAGGTCGACCCTCATCCTTTCAGGATCGATGATCTAATTACTAATTGAGTACTGAAGTCAATGTAATCGACTACACCCCTTTCCCAAAATTTCAGATTTTGTGCCTATGTGGTTTTGTGGGATTTCTATGAGCAACTCTTGGGAGTCTCCTTCTTTTGGGGAATTTTCCAGTTAGAATTTATATTATCGCTTTTACTATTTGCACGCATCTATTTATATAACTCTTTATTGTATTGTTCTGGATCGTTTCCGATGTTTTTTTTTATGACCTAGTAAGTGGTAGATAAAGAAAGCTTTATCATTAAGGCGGCGAGCTGGCAGAATCGTTAGCACGCCGGGCAAAAGGCTTAGCAGCATTTCGTTCGTTCTCAAGTTCTGAGTTCAAATTCCGCCGAGGTCGACCTTGTCTTTCATCCTTTCGGGGTCGATGAAATAAGTACCAGTGATGCACTTGGATCGATGAAATCACTAGTCCCCATCCCCTAACGTTTCAGGCCTTGTACCTATAGTAGAAAAAATTATTATTATTGGCGGAATTCTGCCATACCATAAAAGCCCCTTATCACTTTTTTTTTCTGGTGGTGGTGGGGAATTTTTACAAAATTTTTGCGAATTTGTGTTCTACATATTGAAATTCATACGATTATGCAAAAACAAATTTAAAATAAAATTCCAATTCCCTTTTTATCCTCCTCCCATAAATCCTAAAATTTTCACTGTTTTTCGATTTTTTTAAAAATCACAGTTTTAA
>NC_068996.1:6057727-6058006 GCF_001194135.2 Octopus bimaculoides | reverse complement strand
CTGCTTATAATTTCAAAATAATTTTTGAAATCGAAATTCAAAATATGTAAAAAAAAAAAAAAATTGTGCATATAGGCGTAGGAGTAGCTGTGTGGTAAGTAGCTTGCTTACCAACCACATGGTTCTGGGTTCAGTCCCACTGCGTGGCACATTGGGCAAGTGTCTTCTACTATAGCCTTGGACTAACGAAAGCCTTGTGAGTGGATTTGGTAGATGGAAACTGAAAGGAGCCCATCGTATATATATATATATATATATATATGTGTGTGTGTATGTATA
>NC_068996.1:6036183-6057717 GCF_001194135.2 Octopus bimaculoides | reverse complement strand
TGAAAGGAGCCCATCGTATATATATATATATATATATATATGTGTGTGTGTATGTATATGTTTGTGTGTCTGTGTTTGTCCCCACAATATCGCTTGACAACTGATGCTGGTGTGCTTACGTCCTCTCGACAAAAGAGACTGATAGAATAAGTCCTGGGGTCAATTTGCTCGACTAAAGGCGGTGCTCCAGCATGGTCACAGTCACATGACTGAAGCATGTAAAAGAGTAAAAGAATATACACAATCTATTATCTATTCTGAATTGAAGCACACTATATAGTCAGTCATAAGTTACAGTTATTTTCAAAAAAGTCCTGCATATGAGATGGTATCAAAAGGTTCCCGGACAAGTTACGTTTAATAAAAGATAACTTATTTACTTACGTTTTACCATCATCTCCTTTGAAATAGTTACCTTGCACAGCAATACACTGGTCCCAGCATTCCTACCACTTCTGGAATCCAGCCTGGAAGTCCTTTCCCATAAGCAAGTTGAGGACCTTCTGTGATTCGCTCTTGATCTTGACAACAATGTTAAAACTGACCTTTGAGCTGTATTTTCATCTTGGAGAAGAGATGGAAGTTTGAAGGTGCTAAATCTGGTGAATAGGACATGTGCAGAAGCAATACCATTTTGTTTTTGGTGAGAAACTCATGAGTGAGGAGGGCTTGGTGACAGGATGCATTGTCGTCATGAAGAATTCACTGTGGATGCAACTATGTGCTGCCATCTGTTGGTATGCTACAGAACTAGTCTGAGAACTTCTTGATACCACCTCATTTTTGTGTTCAACACACTGGGCCTTAGAAAATTACTATTTGTAAATCTCACGTGAGATATTCAGTAACAGTACTTTGTAGTAAAGATTGTTTGCCAACATAACATGTTTGAAAAAAAAATTTTTTTAATATAAGGGCACAAATCATGTTGTATAGCCAGTTAGAGACGATGTCTCCTGGGGCTAAATTGCAGCAACATTCGTCCTAAACCAGGACTACCATGTTATGTTGGCAAACAATCTTTTCTACACACTAGGCCTTGTACGGTTACGCAAAAAAAAAAGAAGAAATTGTTTTGATTAGAATTTTCTCACCCCCTATCACCCTACAAATCCTTACAGATGATCGAATTGAGTGTTTTCTGAGAATGTGCACTTTCAAATGTTCCTCAAAATTACATGTATTAGATGTAAAATGTCTGGCAAGTTCCGTTGAACTGCTGCTATTATGCTTAATGTCATGCCCCCACACCTATTGAACCTTTTATTTAATTGTTCTGTTGTGCAACCAACATAAATCAAGTGGTGCTTTTTGCTGCGTACACCAAATTTGAATCTTTATATGTCCCACCTTCTTTATAAATCTTAACATTTCTGTTGTGGTTTGTTGCTGGACAATGAACAGGGCTTACTTCCCTTGCGGCAGTTTTTCTAGATGCATCCTTCAGAAACTCCAATTTTCTTCGGCTTAGAGGTAGTGGTTAATAGTTTTATTATATTTTTATTGTATCTAAAGTCTACAATAAGCAGATAAGGGAATATTTACATTATTTACATTTGACGGATATTTGTCCTCATCTTGGGGAAATTTCGAACCTAGGTTCTCATTCCTAAGGTATTTTTGGATGTTGTTGTTATTATTATTATTATTATTATTATTATTATTATTCAGGTCACTACCTGGAATCGAACTCGGAATCTTGGGGTTAGTAGCCTGCGCTCTTAACCACTACGCCATATGCCCATGGGCATATTTGAGGACAAATATCTGTCAATTGTAAATAATGTAAATAGTGTACATAATTCCTCATCTCTTAAATATAGAACTATTAAGAGAATATTTGTTTGAAACAAAGATATTTTTCTGAAAGATGCTGGTAATTCTCATGCAAAACTTTTGAAATGCCCGCAAAATTTTATTACCACTTAGTCACTAAAAGAATTTGATCACAAATTTTATTTTGGTTTCTAAAATTGTGTGAAACTTTGACTTTCCTTCCTGATTTCAGCTATGTCATTTGTGATTTCTTTTAATCATGATTCACTGTAACCACATTTGACATAATGGCATACAAAAGCATTTGCATGTTTCCAATAATCGCCTATGTCTTTTAAATCCATTTTATCTTCAAAAATTGGGATTTTGAATTGTATGATGTGGATGATCAGAATGGTGGTGGAGGTAAATGTTGGGTGATGTGGTCTTTCAAAATAACTCTGTCACTATTCTGTCTTCTGAAAACTTAACTTTTGTGTCCAAAAACACAACACTAGATTTTGGAAAACTAGATGTGAATTTTATATTGGACTTAAAGCCACAGCTTTCTTGTGTAACAGTTACTGAACTGCAAGAAGTAAAACTAAACTGTTCTGTAACACTTCCCAGACAAAAAGGACACCATCTATGAACAGTAACCAGAGTATTGGTTCATGACTGTGCAGGGATTTGAATGTCTCCATTAACTGTACAATTCTATATTTAAGAGATAAGGAATTATGTACATTATTTACATTTGACAGATATTTGTCCTCATCTGTAACTAGGTCTAAAAAATAACAATTATCACCCTAGATTCTTTGAGAAAGAAAACAAAAGTTATCAGAACCGCTTCAGTGGGCTAAAGTTATTAACTCTTTAGTATTCAGATTACTCCATCAAATGTAATGCTTATTTATTCACATTGTTTTAAATTAATGATATATTAGAAAATCACTATTTTCTAATTTATAAATCAGTGACTAGAGCTGAGTGGGGGTGCTAGATTCCCTTGTTTCGAAAATATAAGGACATAGATGGTGTCATAGCCAGCTGGAGACGATTCTCCTGGGGCTAAATTACAGCTACATTTGTCCTAAACCAGGACTGTCATGTTATGTTGGCAAACAATCTTTACTACAAAGTACTGTTGCTGAATATCTCTTGTTGTGAGATTTAAAAATAGTAATTTTCTAATTTATAGATCAATGACTAGTTGTCACTTTGAAAACTATATATTTAAAACGGGAATTTGGCAGCGCCACCTCTAGCCAAACAATTTCTCCTCTGTTACACGTCAATTTTTTCATTTGCTACCCAACATTATGTGTGTTTGTTTCAGTCTGTGTTTTTTTTGTTATTGTGTGATATGTTACGTATATTTGAACTGTTGTCGTTTGACAAACAGTAATTTTCACCCTACGGGGCTGAAAGTTTCTGAATACTGTTTTTTTTTGTGAACTGTTATTATTAACATTTACGGGTGATTTTTGAAAAAATTTTTTCTTGTCATTTGTCATTTGTGACAAGTGTCTAACATGGATTTTGACCTCACGTCGAACCAAGGTTTTCCTGAGATGGGAGAAGGTAAAAACAATGAAAAATTCAAGGATACCCAGGAAAAAACAAAGTTTTTCGGCCGCCGTGGGTGGAAATTTCGTTGAACTGGAAGTAGCCATGAACAAGCTCTTCCAGTTCAGAAGTTTAATCGAGAAAAGTGGTGAGGAAACTAAGTTAGTACCACCCCCTGAAACTGTTCAGGCTATACAAGAAAAAATGTCTTCTATGCTTGATGACTGTAAGCAACTGGAAGGAATGAATGTTCACTCAAGCACAATGAGACCTGTACTACTTGTTAATTGATGTGGTCCAATTCTACTCCATGACAACACTTGACTTCACATTTCCAGGATGACATTGCAGAAGCTCACACAAGTCCTTGCCACATCTTCCATATTCTCCTGATCTTTCATCCACCAGCCACCACTTTAACAAGTATCTAGACACTTATTTAAGGCAAAAATCCTTCCGTTCCAAAACTGCGGTTGAAACTGAATTCAAGGATTTCTTGGCATCATAATCTTTGGATTTTTATTGAAGAGGCATAAATGAACTTGTTAATTGATGGAAGAAAGGCATAGCTGCTCAGAGATCATATTTTCAGTAATTAAACCTTTGTATAGTTCAGTTTTTCAAGAATATAGGTTTATTTAAAAAATTGGTCATTATTTTCTGAACGACCTAATAACTGGCTGACCTCTTTGGAATATAAACACATAATATATATGAAGTATGACTAATAGAATGAGCAGTAAGCAAATGATGGAAAGCTTCTGTAACTCATTTGTATTTGAATAATTTCATTATTATTTTTTTTTTCTAATGTTCACTTTTCCATGCTTGCTTGAGACAGATTTTCTATGGCTTGATGCTTTTCCTGTTGCAAAACCACTTGTTTCCAGGCAAGGTAATATTTCCCCATGACTGGACAAGGTTTCATAAAAGACTGGAAACAAATGACAGTGACACCCACATCTATCATGTGATGTCAAGATGAGGACACACACACAAGATGTTCTTTTCAGTTTCCATCTACCAGATCCTCTTACAAGGATTTGATCAACCTGGGGCTATAGTAGAAGACTCTTGCACAAGGTGCCATGCAGTGGGACTGAACATGGTTGGGAAGCAAACACCTTAACCCTATGGACTTATATTAAGTTTTGCACTATTTAGTTTAATGTGTAGAAACTTTTTTTTGTCGGCACTCCGTCGCTTACGACATCGAGGGTTCCAGTTGATCCTATCAACGGAACAGCCTGCTCATGAAATTAACGTGCAAGTGGCTGAGCACTCCACAGACAAGTGTACCCTTAACGTAGTTCTCAGGGATATTCAGTGTGACACAGTGTGACAAGGCTGACCCTTTGAATTACAGGCACAACAGAAACAGGAAGTAAGAGTGAGAGAAAGTTGTGGTGGAAGAGTACAGCAGGGTTCGCCACCATCCCCTGCCGGAACCTCGTGGAGCTTTAGGTGTTTTCGCTCAATAAACATTCACAATGCCCGGTCTGGGAATCGAAACCACGATCCTATGACCACGAGTCCGCTGCCCTAACCACTGGGCCATTGCGTCTCCACTGTGTAGAAACTATAAAGGAAACATTGTTGATGTAATGTTAAATTTTTTTCTTACACAGGTGATTTGAAAATATTAGCATGTCGATTCTGATTCTTTTCCATCTATGCAGGGATTCAACAGCCATGCAGATGAAACTGATCCTAGCCGAATAAGTCAAATAATGTCCAGAGCACTTGATGATATGGATTGGCTAATTAAAAAGGTATTTATGTTATAATTGCAAATTCAGATATTGCAACATTACTACCATCGTGAAGTATATTTGCCACTTAAATGTGGCTAACCCTTAAGAGTTGATGCTACTGTAGCTTGTAGCCCCAGGAAGACACCTCCTCCAGCTGGCTATTGACACACTATCTGTGCCCTATCAGTATTTGCAGAAAGTGTGTCAATAGCCAGCTGGAGGAGGTGTCTTCCTGGGGCTACAAGCTACAGTAGCATCAACTCTTAAGGGTTAGCCACATTTAAGTGGCAAATGTACTTCACGATGTCGTGCAGCTACTGTTTATACCTGGCTCAGAGATTTATTATTGATTACTATCATCATTATTGTTTTTCTGTTTATTTGTTAAACCAGTCTATAGTACAGATGCTGTATGGTAGGTAGACCTATGCAACTGATGTCTTCATCTCACATTTAAAGCTCATTCATTTTAATTATTTCTGAAGTCTACCAAGGTTAATCTCTTCTGCATCATTCACAATACATCCTGGTGCGATTATCATCTGTTTGTTGTTTTCTCAACTCTGTTGTGGTAACTCTTTCTGTTCATTTGCTTTCAATGTGTGTGTGTGTGTTTTGTCTCCTTGGCCGAGAGTTGCAAGCAAGGGACACCATTATGTGAGCAATGTCATTCACTTTCAGTCTCCTGTGAAAGCATACACAACCACAGAAAAATATTTTGCTTGAAAATAGGTGAGAGTTGATTGCAGGAAGAGCATCTGGCCATAGAAAACCTGTTTCAATGAATCCTATTCTATGCAAGTATAAAAAAAAATTAACTTGAAAACAATATATACTGGTTTGTGTGGGGGTGTAAGCTAACATACTTATGTAGTAGGCCAAGAAAAAAAAATTCAACTTAATGGAAGTTACACACATAAAGAAAAAAAGTTGTTTTGGCATTAATGTCAATTTTGTGGGAAGGGAAACCCTGAGAGACAAATTCATTAAATATTAACTATATGGCAACTAATGAAGAACGAGTCTGATGTTTGATAAAAAACACTGATAACTCTGGGTGTGTTTCTGTTTTAATTATAATAACTCGTTAGTGAAACATTCTTACATGTATCCGTAGCAGTCAGTTGACAGAGGTATTAGAGCATCGGAAAGATTGCTTTGCAGTTACCATTCCTGCTATTTGCTGTTTGAATTCAAACACAGCCAGGGCCAACTTTGCCTTTTAGGTGTAGATGTGGGTGTGTAGGTAAGAAACTTGCTTCCCAACCTTGTGCTCTTGGATTCAGTATGTAATGCGCGGCACCTTGGACAAATGTCTTCTACTATAGCACCAGGCCAACGAAAACCTTATGAGTTTATTTGGTAGATGGAAATTGAAAGAAGCCCATCATATGTGTACATCATCATCATTATTATCTTTTAATGTCCGTTCTTCAAGCTTGTATGCATTGGATGGCTTGATTGGAGCTGGCAAGCCAGAGGACTGCACCAGGCTCCAGTTGTCTATACACGTATATGTCTGTGTATGTATCTGTGTGTTGTGTTTGCTTCCACCCTTGTTTGACAACTGGTGTTGGTTTGTTTACATTCCTGTAACTTGGAGGTTTGGCAAAAGGTTCTCATAGAATAAGTACCAGGCTTACAAGAGTTGATTTGTTTGACTAAATCCTTCAAGGCAGTGCCCCAGCATGGCCATCGTCCAATAAAAGAGAAAAGATACTTACCAGATGTTAGAATGATTGAGATTCATCATTTAAAGTCTGCCTTCCATGCTGGCATGGCTTGGACAGTTTAACAGGAGCTGGCCAAGCAGGAGCCTGCACCAAGCTTCACTGTCTGTTTTGGTATGGTTTTTATGGCTGGATGCCCTTCCTAACACCAACCACTTCACAGAGTGGGCTGAGTGCTTTTTATGTGAGGTCAGTTTTGGCATGGTTTTTACAGCTGGATGCCCTTCCAAATGCCAACCACTTCACAGTTTGGACTGGATGCTTTTTATGTGGCACCAGCACCAGCAGGGTCTCCAAGTAACTTTGCAAGACAAAAATTCTTTGAGAGAGGAGGAAGCATTGGAGGAGGGCATCTTGTGTCAGATGATGAAAGGTTAGTGTGTGACAGAGAGACAGAAACAGGTGTGCTGATGTAAAGGAAATACTTGGTTACCTACACAGAGGGAAAATCAAGAGAAGCGGAGAGAGAGAGAGAGAGAGAGAGTTATCAAGAAGGAGGGCAGAAACAGATGTGTTGCTGTAGGAGAGATACATGGTTACTCAGCCAGAGAGAAGAATAAGGGAAAGAGAGAGTGGGGAAACAGCAAAAGTGCGAGAGAGCAGGAGAGAGACGATGATGAAGTGCCAGGGTATTATATACCCTGGCACTTCACCATCGTCTCTCAAAGATCAGAGCATAGATTGGGATGGTAGAGTAAGGAGGAGAGAGATGAATTGTGGCAATTGCCAGGTCATGGCCTCAAGGTACGGAGGTCATAATATACATGGCCAAGTATTCCCAAGGCGTGAGTAGGGATGGGGTTTGCAGTGATTGTGAAAACTTGGGTATAAAGATGGGGTGGGGGAAAGCAGTGAGCAGGGCAGGAGAGTGTGAGACAATAATAATGAAGAGGAAAAGTGAGGAAGAGAAAGATACAGTTTAGAAGAGGAGATGCTTCTAGCATTCAGTTTTGCTGACATGGGTGGGCCTTCTTTAGAACCTCATATTGCCAGTCATCTTGGTCCATTGTCATTTCTTCCGTGAGCCCTAATATCCTGAGATTAATACTCACCACTTCATCCCAGGTCTTCCTGGGTCTCCCTCTTCCACAGGTACCATTCACTTTCAGTGACAGGCACTCCTGTATACAGCTGTCTTTACTCTTATGTATCACATGTCCAAACCAATGCATTCTCCTCTCCTGCTTACCATATTTTATTCCTCTTAGGCCCAACTTTTCTCTCAACACAGTTGCACTTGGTCATTCATGCACACTGTTGTTGCACATCCAATGTAATATACTACTTTCATTCTTCTACAGTCCACGCATGTCCTCTGCATTCAGAACCCATGTCTCCCTACCATGGAATATAGCCATTTGTGTAACAGCATCATACAATTTACCTTTCACTCTGAGAGAGAGTCCTTTTGTTGCAAACAGAGGTAGTAACTCTCTGAATTTCCTCCAGCCTATTCTAGAAATAATACTTTCAGAGTATCCATCACCGTTACTAATTTGGTCACTTAAGTAGCAAAAACTAACTACTGCTTTAAGAGCGCCTTCTGGGAATTTGGGAGAGTCTAAGTCCCACGTGCTTTTAGTGCTTATTGAAAGCAACCTTATCTGTTAAGAGATGCAGTGGAATTACAGGTAAATTATGTGTCCATGACTTACACTGGATGCAGTGAATGGAGTTACTTCCCACTATTTTCCTACATATTGAGCAGGGTCATTTACCTGACAAAAAGAGAGTCTTATCTGCTTTCTTGTTAACAGCAACTTTAGTCTTTGCCTGCTTAACTTTAAAGCCCTTTGATTCCAGGTTTTGCTTGCATACCTAGAACTTCTCCAGTTCTGCAATAAGAGTGAGGTTATCAGCATATAGCAGTTCTCATGTGCATCCAGTTTTGAATTCCTCTGTTATGACCTGGAGGATTATGGTGAATAAGAATTGATCCCTAGTGAATCCCAACTTGCATGTGACATTCATCATTGTATTCAAGGCTGACTCTCACCTTATTGACAGCACTGCTATACATGGCTTGTATGGCTCTAATGAATCACTGATTATTATCATTATTATGGGTAGTGAATTAGCTGAATCGTTAGAGCATCAGACTAAATGCTTTGTGGTATTTCTTCCAGCTGTTTACATTTTCACTTTGAATCCTGCTGTGGTTGGTCAAATCAATCGACATTTCAGTGAGGTTGATAAAATACAGTACCAATCAAGTGGGGTGTTGATGCAATCAACTAAGACCCACCTCTCAAAACGTCTAGCTTTGTGCCTAAATCAGAAACCACCATTATCATCATCATTATTATTAAAGTGGTGCAGTGGCAGAATCATTAGCACACCAGGCAAAATGCTTATTGGCATTTTGTCTGTCTTTACGTTCTGAGTTCAAATCCTGCCAAGGTCAACTTGCCTGTCATCCTCTTGTGGGTTGATAAATTAAGTACCAATGAAACACTGGGGTTGATGTAATTGACTTACTCTCCCAAAATTTCAGGCCTATAGTAGAAAGCATTATCATCATCGATAATTTGATGAGCTGGCAGAATCGTTAGCATGCCAGGCAAAAATTCGTAATGACATTTTGTCTGTCTTTATGTTCCGAGTTGTAATTTTGCCAAGGTTGACTTTGCCCCTTATCCTTTTAGGGGTCAAAATTTGTACTAGTTGAATTGTAATCGATTTACTTCCTTTCTGCAAAATTGCTGGCCTTGTGCTAAAATTTGAAGTCATTAATGTGGCAAGTTGGCAGAATTGTTAGCATGCCAGGCAAAATGCTTAGCAGTATTTCGCCTGTCTTTATGTTCTGGGTTCAAATTCTGCTGAGGTCGACTTTGCCTTTCAACTTTTTGGAGTTGATGAAATAAGCACCATTTGACTACTGGGGTTGATTTAATCAACTAACCCCTCCCCCAAAAATTTCAGGTCTTGTGCCTATAATAGGATTACTATTATCATCATTATCATCGTTAATATAATTTTTATCGTTACAGTACAGCAAATAACATGAACACTGAGAGACACTGAAATGAAGCTGATTAAATGTTTAAACCCAAGATCATCTCTGGTCAAGCAAACCTTTTCATGAACATTTATAAGAAATGGTGTTATAAATATTGTAAATTTAATTTATTAACATTAAAAAAAAAAATCTTAATTTTTATTCAGATGAAATAAAAATTCTTTAATCAAAATTTGCATCTTTCATTCAGTTAAAATCTTTTTTTTAACCATTGAGCAAGTATTTATGCTCTTCATCATTATCATTAGTGTTTTACATTTGTTTTCTATAATGGCTTTGTATTGGATGGATCTGTCCCCATACATTGTCATGTGATTTGTTAAAATCCAACAACGAAGACAACTAATCTGTGATGTGCATTTCTTTTTGTTTTCTCTCATATAAGAAGGTAAGATATATATTACTTTGATGCTCTTATAAAGAGTATTATATATATATATATATATATATATATATATATATATATGATGGTCGTCCACTCGTGACCGAGGAAGACCATTGCCGACCTTCAGGAACATTGTGTGCTCTAGGACTAACTTATATTTTGCATTTGCGGCTCCGTTGGTGGCTAATGAGCCCTGCTCTTGACAAGCATACACGACTGCAAACATTGCAGACCAGCATGTATATATAAGAGCATTAAACTAATATAATTAATCTTTTGAAGATGGTCACTGCTTTCCAAGGTGCTTTCATTACTAAAGGAAATTTCAGAACGGTTTTTAGTGCAAATCTGAGAGTTGTTTTGGGACTTGTTTTGCACAAAAAAAAAAGAAAGAAAGAAAGAAAAACGAAGTCTGATCTCAATCTAAACCATGACTTGTTGGCAACTTCATCCATAACCAACCATCTAATTAGCAGAACTACATCATGGATTTCAATGTTATCTTCAACACAACACAGTCGTATCAAAGCACCAATTAGAAGCAGCAGATAATTCTGTCTCACGTCCGAGTCTACCTAGTTCTAACACTGAAATCCTTAATCACTAGCCTATGTTAGTTGGTACAGTCTTCTTCAAGATTTCCTGATGAATATAGTCTGTCTGGCATGGAGGCGCAATGGCCCAGTGGTTAGGGCAGCGGATGCGCAGTCGTAGGATCGCAGTTTTGATTCCCAGACCGGGCGTTGTGAGTGTTTATTGAGCAAAAACACCTAAAGCTCCACGAGGCTCCGGCAGGGGCTGGTGGCGAACCCTGCTGTACTCTTTCACCACAACTTTCTCTCACTCTTACTTCCTGTTTCTGTTGTGCCTGTAATTCAAAGGGTCAGCCTTGTCACACTGAATATCCCCGAGAACTACGTTAAGGGTACATGTGTCTGTGGAGTGCTCAGCCACTTGCACGTTAATTTCACGAGCAGGCTGTTCCTTTGATTGGATCAACTGGAACCCTTGACGTCGTAAGTGACGGAGTGCCAACAACAACAATAGTCTGTCTGGCAAATGTGTCTGCCAAGTTAGTGAGTAACCAAGTAGTTGGTCAGTTTCCTAAATGCTTGCATCACAGAACTTTTGAAGCCTTCATCTCAATCTTTGTATCATACTCTTCACATGGAAGCCCTCATGGCATTATCCAAGACCTTCATTAATCCTTTTGATACCCATCTGCCTGACACTACTTCTGGTTCTATGATACAAACTTAATTTTTAAAGTGATCCAAATTAAAACCTATCAACATTTTATGTCAAATTAAATTCCAGATTAACAGTTATTTTGCTAAATTCTTCATTTTCTAAGTCAGCTGAAGGGTTAAAGTAGTGAGATCACTTTCCAGAATGTTTTAAAGAGCAGTTCTGTTTATCTACTTGGCCATGGTGCAATATACCAAGATAAATGCATTATATTGTTGATTACTAGTACAGACTTAACTATTCTATCACACACCAACTAATAATACCTTATGTGTTGATTTTTCTGCTATTAACATTGGCTACCATACAACTTCATTGTTATAACTCTAAAGACTGTACTTTTGTTGTTTGACTGGATGTAATTCTGAACACAAATCTCTTCATCTCATTTCAGTATCTCCCTAATTTTTGATTAACTTTCCATCATTTTGAATTTGTTGTGGATACTGAAGTTACAGTGCACAGCAAGACAAAGAGATGGGAGAATAGCAGAGGTAGCTCATATTTAGGAGTGAGGAAGGACATTTTAGACCAAAGTAATTGGAAATTATGGTCACTGACAGATGTAGGGAAATGGAGTGGAATCAGTTTTCATGCTGACATAGTTTTCAAAGTAAAACTGAAATAGAGAGAGAGTGACCTTGTGGACAATTGATAAAAAGATGAGAGACTTGTATCTTAGAAGTAGTGTGTATTAAGAGGAAAAGGGTTAGGCACAAGTCAAATGTTTGTAAAAAAAAAAAAAAATTTTAGGCACAGGAGTGGCTGTGTGGTAAGTAGCTTGCTTACCAACCACATGGTTCCAGGTTCATTCCCACTGCGTGGCATCTTGGGCAAATGTCTTCTACTATAGCCTCGAACCAACCAAAGCCTTCTGAGTGGATTTGGTAGACGGAAACTGAAAGAAGCCCGTCGTATATATGTATATATATATATGTGTGTGTGTGTGTTTGTCCCCCTAGCATTGCTTGATAACCGATGCTGGTGTGTTTATGTCCCCGTAACTTAGCAGTTCGGCAAAAGAGACCAATAGAATAAGTACTAGGCTTACAAAGAATAAGTCCTGGGGTCGATTTGCTTGACTAAAGGCGGTGCTCCAGCATGACCGCAGTCAAATGACTGAAACCAGTAAAAGAGTAAATTTAACTTTTCTTTGTTATTTTCATGAGCTATGTGTTTAAATTTGACTGTGGGAAGAGCTAGCTGGATCTGTGTTTAAATACTTTGATCTCTTGTCTAAATGGATGGTAGTAACCATAGGCAGACTTGAAATTTGTGTGTTTGCTGGGTAGCTTCCAATGCTTAGTCATTGTCCTATCTGGCATATGCCGAGAAATAATATTTCTACCCTTTAACAAAAAATTGTACTACATGAAGTGTAGCAAGAATTAGCACTGCAAGAAAGTGAACACTTATGTCAAAAGCCCAAGAAGTAGTAAACCGGTGGTGGCATATGAAATGAGACAATTGGGCATAGCTGTTCAGATGCTGGTAATTTGGCAGGGCTAACTGGACACTGAACCCGGTTTGATGACAGTACCTTTTGGTGTTGGAGGAAAACAGATACACATGCAGAAATATACACATACAGAGGGAGTGAAAGAGGAATATTGCAATTTATTAATTGAACAAAATTTGGCTCAAACACCTTCCCTTTTCTTATATACAAAGAAATATGCTCATACATAAACAGAAAGATGGAAAACATTAAAGTGAGAAAAACATTAACACATCTGATGTCATGCTGAATCAGCAACACCGGATAGGCAGCACCAAAATATCTCATCCCTAGTAGTATGTTAGGCTTCCTTGCTTACTGACAAAGAAAAATGATTTTTTAAGTATAGCATCAGCACTAGAACGGCTTTGGCTTTCCTACAGGATTGGCGAGAACTTCTTTCATCATAGGACTGCTGGATTAGGAATACCTTTGGACTAAATAACAATTTAATGGTCAAGATACAACAAATATGAAAAGAAAAAACAAATGAGACTGAATCAATGTTTTCTTTTTGAATAAAAATATAATTTATTGTTACAAATACAAAATTTTAGGTATAGAGGCCTTTGTTAATAGTGAAAAATTCTTGTAAAGTTCACTTTTTATGGGCCAAGTTGTTTTGATTTTAAAAATAGACACCAAATAAAAGAAAATATTTTAAAGAAAGATATAAAAAAAATAAAAAATTTACATTTCAATATACAACAAATATACAAAAAAAAAAAAAAAAAAAAAAAAAAAAAAAAAAAAAAAATGAAATCTGAAATTAGAAGCACAATAGCTGTGAAGTTAAGGTGCTAGATTTTCAATCCTTTAATTACAATATTTCTGTTGAAATACATGACTTTTGTTTCAAATGATTAAAAAAAAAAAAAAGGCTAAAATAACTCATTATTAAATTGGTACACAGAACATAACGAGATTTTTGGGTTTTAATTTAGATAATTTTAAAACGGGAAGTTTGTATGATAGAACCAAGGGCAGTCCCAGGCAGGTTGGTATTAAAGGGGTTAATCTTATTGCTCTAGCTGTTTTGTTGTTTCAGGATCAGATGTGTTAACCATTTCAGTCAATAATCTTATTCCACTTTTACAGCTGAATAAGGAAGGCCATGAAGCTACTGAAAATATTTGATTAAAAAAGTTACAAAATGTCCAAATTTTCAAAACTCATACCACTTAAATCAGCATTAATTAAGAGCAGGGGGGGGGGCATCCTTAAGGGCAAGAAAAGACAAAAAAACTTTAAAATGTCATAGAAATGAGGGAAAGTACAAAAGGTACATTTCACAGAAATGGCTAAGTCTTAAATATTCCATTCCAGTGCATGTAGAGAGAGGGAGAGCAGTTGGGTGGAGTAAGGGAGAGAAAATTTCAGAATATTTTTAGAAGTGCATGATTAAGAATATAGATTAAAATCTCTCCCATGTAAAAAAAAAAAAAAAAATTCTGCAAACCAAATCACATCTGATTGGGTAGTTCAATGTTTATCAGACAGTATAATAATAATAATGATACACAATATATTATTTAAGTTTGTGTAATTTTTCTTTCTTGAAAGATGTTAAAATGCAGGCATGGCCATGTGGCTAAGAAGTTTGCTTTCCTGTGCAGTCCCACTGCACGGCATGTTGGACAAATGTTTCCTCTACTAAAGCCCTTGACCAACCAATGCCTTGTGAATGGATTTCGTAGATGGAAACTGAAAGAAGCCCATCATATCTGTAATACATGTGTTTATCTTACCTTAACATTGTGTGATAGCTGTAAATGAGTTATTCATGTCCAGCCATGGAGAACTATCTTACTTGGAAAGAAGTGAGGGTTGGTAACAGAATGGGCATCAAGTCACTGAAAATTTGCCTCAAACTATATGGCTCATGCAAAAATGGAGAGTGAATGTAAAAGCAAATCATCCCCAGACTCAAACCACAGCAGATTGATAAATGCTACAGCAAAGACCATTCCCAACAGGAAACTGCATGAAATTGATGCATCAGATGAGGAAACTGAGGGTTCTGTGGCCTGCTGCTAATGAGAAACGAAGATATAAGGAGTTTGAGAACAAGGTACGTCAAGCTCTTTATAAAATGACAGGATCTACAGTGGAGAAACTGGGAAAGTTAACAAGCTTAATATATGATACAGGAAAGGAGTTATTTGGAGTGAAAGATTAGTACCTGATTAGCAAAAGGAAAGTGTGAACCAGGTAGGAGGATCAGGAAAAGGAAACAGACTGTTCTTTTCCTTCCTCAACTAAGAAAGTGAAAAAAATGTACTGCGGAAAACAAAACATCTGGTCTGTACAAAAATTAAAAAAAAGAAATGCCGTTATATGCAAAAACATGTCCGCTGATATGAGTGAAGAAAGGAAAGTAAAAGGACTCGGGAACAGTTTCTGAAGAACCTGTATGGGGTTACTAAGAAGCTGTTCACTGAACTGACGAGTGGCATTTTATTGTGCACAAAGAATTGGATGCTCATATCAAAGAAACCTACAGCGATCCATACCGTAACCAGCCACTGCTACCTCTAAATGGGCTAAAGTATCTCTTAGAACCTGATATCAAATTTCAAATTTGGGACCTCAGGCAGAAAGAGGTGAATGATTGCATGAGAAAAGCTTGAGCAAAGAGTTCTCCAGGTGATGGGATCTCGTATAAAGTATACAGATATTAATATTATCTACGAAAGAAGCTTTGTCCTACTCCGACAGGTGTGGTGCAAAGAGACTCTAGTAGAGGATTAGTGTAAGGCAGAAGGCATATACCTGCTGAAGGAGGCCAATGCAGAGATTATAAAACAGTTTAGGCCGATATCCTTATTGAATGTGGAAGACAAGATCTGTATGGGAATTCTCTCAAGAAGAACAGTGATATATCTACAGAGTAATGGATATGCTGAAGAATCTGTTCACAAGGCTGGAATCTCTGGAATTCCTGGAAGTATTGAGCATTGTTTTTTGATTTGGAAAGCAATCCAAGATGTCAAACAGAAGACAAGTCTGAATGTGGTATGGCTAGATCTAGTTAACGCATATGGCTCAGTGCCACATGAATTACTGATGAGAGCCATGGACCACTTCCACATTGTAGAGAAAGTAGCCAAATTAATGAGGATGTTTTATGACGGTTTCGAGAGGAGGTTTACAGATGGAAATTTACAACAGATTGGCACCGATTGGAGATTGGAATTGCTGCTGGCTGCACAATATTTGTCACATGGTCTATCCTAGTCATAGAAAGAAGCCGTAGATTTTTTGGAACAAATCACCCATGAACAATCGCCTAAAAAGGCCTTCATGGATGACGTGACAGTTCTATTAACAGACAAGCAAATCATGCAGAGTGACCTCTTGAGACTGAATGAACTTGTGAAGTGGTCAAGAGCAAAAAAGTCAAGTAGTCTGACATTTATTATTTCCAATCAAAGTCAGATGTAGAGGATTTGTTGGACATAGTGTGAGGCAATTGTTATCATTATGCCTAACTCCTTAAAGTAAATACCACCATGACTGATATACAAACAGTGAAAAAGGCTAGCTGCTGGATTTGGTTAAAAAGAAACGATGAGCGATGGGTAGAATAATACTGAACTTTATTTGGTAACCAGTTGATCTAGCAAGCACGGCCTCATAACAGTGAGGCGGAGCTGGTGCACAATGATGCTATTGGGAGGTAGGCCCCCGAAAAGGTACGCATTCTCCTGATGATCCCATAGGCTTGCTGGCTTCTGGCATGCGGAGCTTTTGACTAGTAGCACTTGCAAAACATGTTGCATTTTGGGGCTATTGTCTTATTTCTGGTTAATAACTATCTCTGAGAACAAGTGGTTGCATCTAAATATGATATATTTACCAGGTATATTAGATAAAATAAATTTTCTTAACTTAAAGATGAAAATTCTGACTATATCCTCCAAAGGTTCTAATACTGCTTTTCAAGCAAAAATAGTTCTACAAAATGCATTTTTTATGTCCTGTATTATTACAGTTTCCTAGTTTAGAAATGATAAGCAGTGACCCGCATGATGTTGCATTGCAGCTAAGATCTGAAAAAACTTGCAGGATATGCAAGTTCAATTTAGTGACTTACTCAAGCTAAATATTGCACATTTCTTTTAAAGTTAATGTTACTGATGTGATATCTGTTGGAGAATATCACTGAATTGCAGAGCTTGAAATAATAATCCAAGCAAAAATTTAAAATGGGGAGCATAATGTATGAAAAAGTAATGACACTGCTAAAAAACATCCACTATTCTGGGGAGAAAGCGCAGTTGCATGTTACTGCTTTTCATTCATCTTACCTTGTTGAATCTAGTTTCAACATTGTATCTCACTATCAAAAGCTTATAACTGGTACTTATTTAATCGACCCCGAAAGGATGAAAGGCAAAGTCGACCTCGGCGGAATTTGAACTCAGAACGTAGCGGCAGATGAAATACTGCTAAGCATTTCGCCCAGCGTGCTAACGTTTCTGCCAGCTCGCCGCCTCAGGCTAGTCAGTTATTAGTGATTACAATTAAAACGAGAATATCCAACGCCGAGGCCTAAGAATGCTTTTGTTTTTTTTTCACCCAACATTATGGCTACTCAGAAGAGAAAGGTTGATGATGAATGTTGCATTTTCAATAAAGAATGGGGAGAAAAGTACTTCTTTGGGGAAAACAAATGACCAGAAAGCTAGTTGCCTGATATGCAACGAAAGTGTTGCTGTTACGAAAAAGCACAATATTCATTGTCACTAAAAAGCAAAACATCTCTCAACACATTCAAAATATCCTGGAAAGTTGCGGTCCAAGAAATTTGAATCTATGAAACGTAGTTTGGAATCTCAAAGGAATTTCTTTTCGAAAAAGTTTGTTGAAAATGAATCTATCACTCGTGTAAGTTACAAAATAGTGAATAAGTTGGCAGAGCGAGGAAAACCATTTACTGACAGAAACTTTATAAAAGAGTGCATGATGGAAGCAGCAAATGACTTGCGTCCTGAAAAAGCTAACAGGTTTGGTTGTATCAGCCTTTCAGCAAGTTCAATTGTGCAGAGAATAGAAGAACTCTGAGAGAATATACAGTTACAGATACTTGAGAAAGCTAAGAAATTTTTGTGGTATTCTCTTGCAATGGATGAGTCTACTGATCTCTCTAGTATGTCACAACTTCTTGTGTTCATTCGTGGTGTTAATTGCAACGTTGAGATTATAGAAGGAATGGCGTCCATTTGCAGTATACATGGAACAACTGGAGAAGATATTTTCATAGAGGTGCAGAAAACTTTGTAAAACTATAAACTTCAGTAGAATCAGCTTTGGTGTGTTACAGTCGGTGGAGGAAAAAACATGGTCTGGAACCACCCTACCAAACTTTTCTTCACTTCTGCCAAGTTGGAGGAGCTTCAGCTTCCGAAAGCTTTTGTTTATACACTGCGTTATACATCACCAAGCACTCTGTGGAAAACATTTCTTGCATACTAAAGCTAGTTACAACTGTGGTGAACTTTATTTGGAATCATGGGCTTAATCACCGACAGTTCTAGGCTTTCTTTGAAAAAAATTGGAGTCTAATTTGTGACATGCCTAACTACACAAAAGTGAGATGGCTCAGTTGCAGTAAAGTCTTGTTTTGTTTTGTTTTTATAAGCTCCGAAAAGAAATAGATCTTTTTCTCAGCGAAAAGAATAGAGCTGATTCACAGCTATCAGATCCTTCGTGGTTATCAAAGTTGTCATTTTTAGTTGACGTCACTTCTCATACGAATGAACTGAATTTAAAACGGCAAGGAAAGAATAACTTTGTCCGGCCCATGCTTGGCATTCTTTTAGCTATATCAAGCCCACTATGAAAAAAATTTTGGTGACCCCTGGCTTAAGTGAACACTCCTGGATTAAATATAGCTCAACTTAGATATGCCAATTAACTTCTCATTGATGCAACCTATAAATACAGTTCAGAAATTCAGTTCTACTTTTCACTTTGCTCTTGGTCAAAGGAGCAGTTCACTGTGTAGCCTGTCACTATGCAATTACAGAATTTTCACCCCTTCTACTTGGTTGAATTCTTTTACTCCATTACATGCAGCCCAGACTAAGCAAGAACAATCATGCATCAAAGACTATAGAGACAATGAAGACCAACTCCCCTACCAAACAATGGCAATCCAAGGTAAACAAGCTCCTATAACCAAAACAAAATTCCATATCATAGCTACTACATCTTTACAATAAGTGCTTGAAGATTTTTTTTTTTTGTATTAAAGATGAATATTACATGAATTAATTTCTGATAATTTAAAGTACTTAGTGATGTTTATTTTAAACCCTGTTGTTTGTTCTCACACTGAGCAACCAAAAGAGACTCTGGTGAAGTATTTGCTAATAATTTAACAGATCAGGGAGCCAAATTTACTATAAAAACAGAGAATGTAACCCCACTGGGCCTCATGAAAGGTCCAAATTTAACAAAGGAAATATAAACATATTTCCTATCACTACAAACATTCACAGAGAATGGGAATTTTCTTGATTTTAGGTTGATTCTCAGTACAACTTTGAAGTTGCTGTTTTTGTAGTAAGCCCACTAAGATCCATAAGATGGATTTGCACAAACAAAAATATTGAATGATGAATTTGTAAAGCTCAAATTGAGCAAGAAAGATAGATCTTGTAACACTGTAGTTGCTAATCTAGCTCATACAAGAGCCAAATTTATTATAAAAACAATAAGAAGCAGACTCCACGGGACCTCATTAAAAGTCTAAAATTAAGAGTAAAATGTATCCCCATCACCATAAGTATTCACTGATAATGACAATGTAAACACGTTTTCCATTGGTTATATTAATCATGCTTGCTAATTTTAATTCTACTAATATATTAAACCACCAGACCAAGGAGAAGGATAAACAGAAAATACCAGAAAGTGCATGATCTTGAGAATCGATGCCAAAAATGTAGACAGCATGATGATGATGATGATGATGATGTACAGACATTGTAGGGTGTCAGCAAGTTTGAATATGTAGCAGCTTTTGTCTCTAATGTTATATGTAGAATAGATCTGGAAAATTGGTAAGGTGAAATATTCTGCTTGGATTTTGAAAGAAATGTGTTTCAATGGAAAGCAAACAAAGCTGACCAGATATGAAGCACAGATAAGGTTTTGGATAAGAAAACTAATGATTGCACATCTTTAAATACTACCTTGGATAAGACAAAGAAATAAGAACTTCAAAGTTGACCTGAAAACCAGGTTTTATGCGCAGGTCCTTGACCAACCTCAACGAAAGATCCATAAGATGGATTTCCACAAACAAAAATATCCTTTTCTACTCTAGGCACAAAACCCCAAATTTTTGGGGAGGGGCAATCGATTAGATCGACCCAATACGCAACTGGTACTTAATTTATCGACCCCAAAAGGATGAAAGGCAAAGTTGACTTTGACAAAACACAAAACTATTGAAAAATGAATTTGAAAAACTTTAATTGAGCAAGAAAAACTATGGTGTAGTATTTCCCATTAATTTTGCACATGATAGAGAAAATTACCATAAAAATCTAAAAAAAAATGTATTCACACTTGGCCTCATGAAGGATTCAGATTTCACTAAGAAAATAAAAACATCTCCCATCACTAAATGCATTCGCAGAGAATGACATGCTGCTGTTTCTTGGGTTTACACATCATAAGACAGAATTTTGAGGGCAACTAAATCATACACACCAGAACTCTTGTCAAGAGCACCAGAACAATTTGAGACCTTCAGAGATACAGCAAAGCAGAACATGGTTCTTGGTCCCATTAAATACTATCTTCTTTGTAAGCATATTAGTGAACGTAGAATTGAGGCCCTATGAAAGTTAATCCTTATATTCTAAATCTCTTCACAGAGATTATCTGATAATGTGTGTGAGCTCATGGATATATAAAAAAAAATAGCTTCTTAGATGCTTTCCATTATTCTTAGCTTTTAACCTCTGGTTCCTGACGAAGCTCAACTGAAGATTTGTAGTGATGTCATTTGGCGCCAAAATACAGTCGCCATTACTGCGTTTTGATCCACGCATGTGCAGGGACTAGTTCCGGAAGGAACACAGGAAGAGTCCCATGCACATGCGTAGTTCGACTATCTCAATGTTTTCCCGCGTTTTTTTCTTTCTCTTGCGTCAACAACTTCGTGGACGAAGGACGTGTTTTGTATCGCTCTCTTCGAGACCCAACTAACTCGTGACTGGATCAGCGGACAAGTGATGGAACGACCAACAGCCGAATAACCAATGCTGTTTGAATATACTACAAGAATAAATATTGTTATGTTTCTGGTTTAGAGACTGCGTTATCCGTTCTTCATTTTTCCTTCTTAAAGTTTGATGTGAGGAATTAGGTATTTAACCTAAATGTTAAATAATGAACGATATTTCTTACACTGGTGATCCCGAACACGAGAATTGCAGCCTTCACAAAAACATCTTTGAACCGTTACAGATTCATAAGATGGATTTGCTCTAACAAAACACTGAAAGGGGAATTTGGAAAGTCCAAATTGAGCAAGAGTGGCAGACTTTCTGATA
>NC_068996.1:6034856-6036083 GCF_001194135.2 Octopus bimaculoides | reverse complement strand
TGGATTTCATGTAGGATGTTTTGTAAGTTTTCCAAGACGTCTAGCATGGAGTTTGCATATTATTGCCGGATTGTCTTGCGTTTCTAAGTTTTTGGTCAATGGTGTATGAAATGAGCAAGCCCTCTTATATTATATGGATGGAAGGAATTGAAGTTACAATACTGTTGTCTGATGGTAGATTTACCGTATACAGGTGCAATAATTTTGAACAGCTTTGCTTGAGGATATCTTTGGGCAATAAAATGGAGAGCCATACAAATAGAGGCAGCAAGCTGACAGAATCATTGGTCAGAATGCTTAGCGGCATTTTGTCTGTCTTTACATTCTGAGTTCTGGTTCCATTTTAGAAACAGGTGTTGCTTTTGGGCCTTCTATTCATTAACTCATTTGAAGCAGCCACTTTTCTGTTGTAGGGAGTCCTTTACTTAGTCTCATTTCTTGCTGGTATGTTTCAGGTTCACTACTTTGTTTTTGGTTGATCTTGAGAACTAAAAATTTCAATGAGGAAAACTATGTAGTGTAGGACCTGGTGACCCCACAAGCCATGCTCTGCTTCCAGCACCAATTAGCTGGATTCTTCTTGCATTTCTTAGACTGATCATTTCTTGTTTGTATGTTTCAGCTTCACTACTTAGTTTTTGGTCATTCATCATCATTTAACGTCTGCTTTCCATGCTAGCTTAGGTTGGACTATTTGACATGGAACTGGTGAACCAGATGGATATACCAATGAGGAATCGTCTTTGACCCTGGGAAATGCTTTTATTTTCTTTCTTAGATCCGTTTTCTTCATGAGGCTGAATGGACTTCCCTATTGTACTAGATTATTAGCAAATTGTACACCAGAGAATCTTTCTTTCTTTTTCAGTTAAAGCTTTACAAGTTCATCATTCCATGTTTGTACAAATGCATATGGTGGATCTTGTGTAGGGTGTAAGTTTTCTCAGTTTACTGAGAGGTATGACATGGAGTCTGCATATTGTTGCAGGAATTTCTTGTGTTTCTTAGATCATTTCTTGCTGGTATGTTTCAGGTTCACAACTTTGTTTTTGGTCAATGTTGTATGAAATGAGGAATCCTCTTTATGCTGCATAGGTAATGGGAATTGAACTTGTGATACTCTACTCTGAAGTTGTATTTATGGCCTATGGATGTCTTCAGCCCATAATCTTTACATTTATTACATCAGGGGACACTAAAGTGGTTGAGGTTGTTGTGCAAACTCTG
>NC_068996.1:6028330-6033965 GCF_001194135.2 Octopus bimaculoides | reverse complement strand
CTCTGTTAAGTCTCTCATGCTCAGCAATTCTTTTGGCTTCCTTGCCAAGAATTCTCAGATGTATTCTTCAGTTACCCTCAAATCTCTGTATCTCTACTGATAAGGGAGCCCATGAAGAGGAACCACATCATCATTCTATGTGATGCATTTAGCGATGGCAAATATGTTTTTATTTCTTCCGTTAAATCCGGATCCTTTAAGTGACCCAGTGGGGTTATATTTCTACTTTTTATGGTAGTTTGCTGCCTGACATGCTAGATTATTAGTAAATACTATATCAGAAAGTCTGCCACTCTTGCTCAATTTGGACTTTCCAAATTCCCCTATCAGTGTTTTGTTAGAGCAAATCCATCTTATGAATCTTCAGTTGAGCTTCGTCAGGGACCAGAGCTTAAAAGCTAAGAATAATGGAAAGCATCTAAGAAGCTATTTTTTAATGAGGTTCAGTGAAGTCTGCTTCTTACTGATTTTATAAACTTTGCTCCCATATGTTCTAGATTATTAGCAGCTACAGCATGACAAGATCTTTCTTTCTTGCTCAATTTGAGCTTTAAAAATCTGTTTATATTGTTGTTTGCGTAAATCAATCGCATGGACCTTGGACAATTTTAATAATACATCAGAACTGTCTTTACCAGCATTTTGGATAGTTTCATTTTGATGTTGTTGAAGTCCTAGATGTTCTTGAGGCAAATGGATATGGCTCATTCTTTGGACAAACAATTTTCCATATCCATTTAACATTTTAGACTAAGGCTGGTATATATTCATATTTTTCCAACATATCATACTTCTTTTGCAGTTCATTCTCAGGATCTTGCATTTTCTGTTTATTCTATTATCGCATGGTCTTCAGTGAAGACACGATTGATGGTCTAATGTATTGGTAGAATTAAAACAGACATGATTAATATAACCAATGGAAAATGTGTTTACATTGTCATTATCAGTGAATACTTATGGTGATGGGGATACATTTTACTCTTAATTTTAGACTTTTAATGAGGTCCCATGGAGTCTGCTTCTTATTATTTTTATAATAAATTTGGCTCTTGTATGAGCTAGATGAGCAACTACAGTGTTACAAGATCTATCTTTCTTGCTCAATTTGAGCTTTACAAATTCATCTTTCAGCATTTGTGTATGTGTAAATACCTCTTGTGGATTTATATACTAGTAATTAATGGCTTGCTTAACCCGTGTATGCTCTTTAAAAAAAAAAAAATAAGTCTTAGGAATCGGTTATCTTTCACATATATGGTAGATATTATGTTTAATGATACATAGCACTTGATTATTTTGACTAATTTAACATGTAAGAAGTTATTATAAATTTATGTGTATTACATTAATGCAACAATGGGCACACCAGCCCTAGTACATGTTTCGTTAGTGCAGCGGTGGGCCACAGGTTACATAATGTATCATTATACAAAAAAAAATCTTACATCAAAAATGTTTACTAATTCAAATAAAACTGAAGCATTTTACACTCATTCTTTCTATTTCTAGGGAAAATATTTGGATTAATGAAAATTAAAGCAAACATTGAGATTAGTTTAATTTTCATTATTTCAAATACGTGGTCATTCTTATCTAAACAAAATATAGAACTGATTGAAATCTTTATGAAGATTTTACTTTGAAACTATAATTATCATTGTAATACAGCATAATACAATATCACAAAACATTAAATATACATTCTATCTAAATGTAACCTTTTTTCTTTTCTGTTATGTAATATAAGATGATTCTCAGGACTTCTTCCCAAAACTTCACTAACACTGGATTCTGTGATAATCAGAGGCACAGTTGACATGCATAGGAACTCTGCATTTCCAGCACATGTATATTTTGACTCTTGCATTGCCTACATCGTCAATGATTTTCTGGTTCACTCTTTGATATATCATAACCTATGTTGTCATATCTTTCCTCATTGATACTTGCTCTTGATGCAACAAGCAATTTTTGTCTTCTGGGATTCCTGAATGGTGTTCCATACTTCAAAAGATACTGTACAGTTTGACATGTAAATGCTAGTAGATCTTTATAGCCCCACTTCTCTGGTTTCATTTTTTGAGGGCATATCCTCCACATTCCAGTGCCTAGGACTTTTTACACTTAGAATTTTTGTCTCTAATGTGGGAATACTTGTCTCCACTATGAACATTTCAGAATGTTTGGGTGTCAATCTGAAGACTTGCCATGTTCCCAAAACATGTACCAAGAATGATGAAAATCAAACATTCAGTCAACATCATGGTGTTTGGAGTGATCACTAGGAATGGTGATGTTATGCTTCCATTCATCTTCCCTTATGTTTCAGACTCAACATGGAAGAGGTAGTGCTACTCTTGGTCAAGAGGGTGGCTGCTGGAAGATAGCCAGGAGGGTGGCTGTTGGAAGAGTCTGGCAACAGGACTCTGCACAATGCCACACAAGCAGGAGAATCCAGTCATGGCTGTCAGACAATTTCTGCAACCACATTACCCCTAACTCCTTTTTTGTTAAATCTGGATCTTGAGTCCCAGTGAGATTACATTCTTCCTATTTTTATGGAAAATTTGGCTCCCTTGTCTGCTAGATAATTAGCAATTACAATGCTACAGATCCTGTCATTCTTGCTCAATTTGAGCTTTAAAGAATAATGATTTAATATTTTTGTTTGTGCAAATCCATCTTGTGGATCTTAGGTCTCTAATGTGGGAATATTTGTCTGCTGAAAATTATCTTGTTCTGTAGTGCATCCTTGTGGGGACGACTAAAATGTTTTATAAATGAATTCTCCCCTTTGGAGCCATCAGCCAACTCGCGAATCCTATGTAAAAATTTGGTCAGTCCTATCTCCCAAATATTCGTCCTCTGGAAGAGTGAGAAAGCAGCTGTTGGATTTCGAATTCCTACAAAGGACCTGCTCTTTTACACTCTTGTAGGTAGCATCTGGTGGCGTGTCTGTGGTGAGGTCACGAACGGTTAGTGTCTCATACTAACTTCTTCAGCAAAATTTCATTCAATGTGGTAGAGTAAAAGACAAACTGAAGTTTATTATGCAAAAATATATGTACAGTATGTGTGTGTGTGTGTGTATGCGTATACACACACACACATATATATGTTAATGCCTAGACTTATGTCTTGCCTTTGTGATAACACACAGAGGGGACAGACAAGCACATAAAGGTAGGGCGCCCATTGTTATGTTTATGCATTGTCAAAAGATTTTTCTTAAGCTTTCATATGAACTACTTCAAGCTAGTAATACTAATAGATATTTTAGTTGTGAGTAAAATGATCCTTTGTCATCAGGTTCAAAGCATTAGAAAGCTTGAATTAAACACGATATACAATAATTACTTGAATTTGTAAGACCTGGTGACTTAAAATTTCACTGTATTTAGATTAAACATTATGGTAAGCTTTCACAATCTGGAAGAGAAGGACAGTATGTAACTGTAAGCTATGGGTGTCGACTACATGCTGAACATTTCATATGCTCAGTCAGATGATTCCCAGCAAGTTCATGTCCAAATTAGTAGGAGCAAAAACACAACCAGGGGTCTATTGGGTTAAGAGAAGGGAACCTGTTCTCCAAGGCACAACCCATGGTTTCTGTGGCAGCCAATGAGGAAATTGAATTCCTAATTCCTATATAGAGAAAGTGCATTGGAGACAAGCAATGATTTTTCACAACATAGTCCCATTGACACCAAGGATCATGTTTCTCTCAGTCTCTCATGCTCTGCAATTGTTCTGGCTTCCTTGGAAAGAGTTTTGGTGTGTATGCACCAGTTACCTACAAAACTCTTTCTAGCGAAAAGTAAATCCACAAAGAAGCACATTGTCATCTTCTGTGAATTATTTCTTTTATTACCATGAAGGGACAACATGGGGGACAAACAAGGACAGACAAGTGCACAAAGAAAGGGGGAGGGGTGTTGCTGAACCACGTACATAACGTGTGGGAATTAACAAAATTAAAAGTTAGTTAAAAATATGTACAATGCCTAAATTAGAAATGAAAAAAGTGGGAAAGATGGGGGGTCCCACACCCCACACACTGCCACTGAAACATTTTCATACCTTTATAGCTTCCTTTAGGTTGGGCCATTCACTCCCAGCAAGCTCTCCAGCCTTTTTTTCCGTTTCGGGTGGAAGCGGAAAAAGATCACCAACCCAAAGCTGGATATGAAGGTGCCTGTCTCGATACATTTTGCTCTCATCTTCCAGATTGCCTCTTTCGTCATTGTCACGACAAGCGTGCAAATGTTTCCTTCTTTGTTAAGGGAAGGTGGCTAGACTATCATGATGATAGACTTGGCCGGCATCTGTACTCTTCCCAGATGTGACAACAGGTTTGGTGTAGTTACATAGATCCAATAACATTGGAGATTGCATGAATGCGTGGAAAACAGTTTCACTGCTTCGCCTGCATCTCAGACAAGATGGCAACGAAAATTGGCCATGTCTATAGAACCTATCCTGAATGGGCAGGGCACCCTGGTAACATTGCTAGGCTAGGGATTTCTGGTAATTATCCAGAGGTCCTGGCCCGCTAATTCTCCAAAACAGACTGGCAGGCTGACGTTCATTAAAGCCCAGAGTTCTCCCCAGGTTAGCGTCACACTCGCTCTCTACCAACCCTCTATAGAAGAATGTTGTGGAACCCCGGCCGCTAACATTGCCCTTGTGGGAGAGGAGCCAGAGAGCCTCACGGCACTCTGCATGCCATTCACACAGCCTGGGTCTCCACTTGATCCATGGTTCCAGTTCACTGAAAACGTGAACTGTGGAAGAATGAAATTCACAGACAGACCATCTGCCACCACTGCTGTCCTATATTTCAGGAACAGCTGCCTTCCAGACCAGGTCTGGGTAAATAATGGTTTTAAACATTGATTCAAGTACAGTAATTTCAGATTAGACGTGGGGTGGGGGACTTAGAATGTAACAACTAACTGCTGCTAAGCATTTTGCTCTGAATTTCGGCACAAGGCCTAGCAATTTTGAAGGGTGTTCAGCAGGTACGTTATTTCATCTAGTTTCTATCTGGAGGTCTGGACCAAAAGAAACCACTGACATTTTCACTGGAACGTCCATCCACCACACCACCACGTTGTATGATGGCATTGACTTGTCTCTCCAGGTACCGAGTTGCAAGCCGACTGACTTCTCTTGGTTTATTCTTGCTTTTGCTACTGTCTCGTATTCCTTTGACATCACCCACTTGTCGCAGGTGGTAGCAACTGGATATTATGATAGTGATGTCATCTGCAGTAAGGCCTCTCACTTTCCAATTTTTATGGAAAATTTAGCTCCCTGGTCTGCTAGATAATGAGCAAGAATGACAGAATTTGTAGCATTGTAATTGCTAAATTTGAGCTTTAAAGAATAATGATTTAATATTTTTGTTTGTGCAAATACATCTTGTGGTTCTTAGGTTGATTCTCAGCCCACTTTGAAGTTGTTGTTTCTCTAATATGGAAAAATGTTTTTATTTTCTTAATTCTGGATCTTTCTTGAGGCCCAGGAAGATTGCATTCTTATTTTTATGGAAAATTTGGCTCCCTGGTTGGCTAGGTAATTAGCAATTACAATGCTACCAATTTTGACATTCAGGTAATAATGATTT
>NC_068996.1:6023858-6028006 GCF_001194135.2 Octopus bimaculoides | reverse complement strand
CTTAATTCTGGATCTTTCTTGAGGCCCAGGAAGATTGCATTCTTATTTTTATGGAAAATTTGGCTCCCTGGTTGGCTAGGTAATTAGCAATTACAATGCTACCAATTTTGACATTCAGGTAATAATGATTTAATAATTTTGTTTGTGCAAATCCCTCTTGTGGATATCACGTCGATTCGCAGCCCTCTATGGAGTTGCCATTTCTTTAATATAGAAAATACTTTTATTTTTTAAAGCTGGATCCTCCTTCAGGCCCAGTGGGAGTACATTCTTCCAATTTTTATGGAAAATTTAGCTCCCTGGTCTGCTAGATAATGAGCAAGAATGACAGAATTTGTAGCATTGTAATTGCTAAATTTGAGCTTTAAAGAATAATGATTTAATATTTTTGTTTGTGCAAATACATCTTGTGGTTCTTAGGTTGATTCTCAGCCCACTTTGAAGTTGCTCTTTCTCTAATATGGAAAATTTGGCCCCTGGTTTGCTAGGTAATTAGCAATTACAACGCTACAGAACCTGTCGTTCAGACAATAATGATTAAATATTTTTGTTTGTGCAAATCCATCTTATGGATCTTAGGTTGATTCTCAGCCCACTTTGAAGTTGCTGTTTCTCTAATATGAAAAATATTTTAATTTTTTTCTTAATTCTGGATCTTTCTGAGGCCCAATGAGATTACATTCTTATTTTTAAGGAAAACTTGGCTCCCTGGTTTGCTAGGTAATTAGCAATTACGATGCTACCAATTTTGACATTCAGGTAATAATGATTTAATATTTTTGTTTGTGCAAATCCATCTTATGGATCTCAGGTTGATTCTCAGCCCACTTTGAAGTTGCTGTTTCTCTAATAAGCCCACGAGGCGGAAGCATATTGCCATTGCCTGTGAATTCTTGTAGTGATGGGAAATAAGTCTTTATTTCTTTTGTTAAATCTGGATAATTCACAAGGCCCAGTGGTGTTTCTCTTTGAAACTTAGATCTTTAATTAGGTCCAGTGAAATCTGCTTCTTGTTGTTTTTGTGACAAACTTGGCTTCCTGATCTGATAGGTAACTTGCAATTGCTCTGCTAGAAAGCCTGTCTTTCTTGCTCATTTTGATCTTTGCAAATTCCCATTTCAATATTTTTGTTAGTGCAAGTACATTTTGTGGATCTTAGTTTGACTGAATATCAGCTGTATGTGTCGGTTCTTGGTGAAGCTCAATCTATGAAGTTGTTGTTTTGTTTGCTTTACGTTGTTCCATAGAGTACTAAACAATCATACTATGTAGGCATCGACTTTAATGCAGTCTCAATATTACAGTCATTAATTAATCACTAAAAAGATTGGAAAACATTGGTGTTTTAATGAAAATTGAAACATGTATTTATCTGTAACTAATCAAGACTCTGGGAAATACATTTATTTCCTTAGATCCGGATTCTTCATGAGGACAAATGCACATCCCTATTGTGCTACATTATTAGCAAATACCACACCAGAAAGTTTCTTTCTCTTGCTCAATATGAGCTTTACAAATTCATCATACCATCCATTGTTTAAATCGATCTTGTGGAGGACATTTTTCTAAGTTTTCTCAGACATCCAACATGGAGTTCACATTTTCTCTTTTGAACTTGGAATGTTATTTAGGTCTGGTGAAGTCACCTTCTTGGATCTAGTATACAATTTTCAACTACCTGATAAAAAGCCCGTCTTTCTTGCTCATTTTGAGCTTTATAAATTCATCGTTCAATGCTTTTCTTTGTGTAAATCCATTTTGTGGATCTCCATTTCATCTTGGTCAAAGACTGCATATAAACCTGACTTTTAGTCCAACTTCAGAGATTTCCTTTTTTTACCTTGTCGAAGTCTGTATTTGAGAAGGAAGAAAACCTTACAGTTTTCCTATCCAGTCGTTATCGCTATGTTTCTTGTTTGATCAACCATTTTTGCTTGCCCTGCAAACACTTGTTTCAAATTCAAGGAAAATGCTTTGCTTTGTTCTGTAGTGATACAGGGAGAGACTTTTGCATTAAAGTTGATCCCTATATGTGCTGTTTCAATTGTACTGCCATCAATGACTTGCTGAAGAGTGAGGAACAGGTTTTTGTTTTAATGGAAACTGAGATGCGTTTATATCCATAACTGCCTCAGGAACTATCATTGCTTCTATGAAGCTGAGGAGGAAATTGAGTTTATAGTGTCTACATAGAGGAAATTGATTCTTCACAACATGGTCACATTGGTATCAAGAATCATGATTTTCTCTGCAAACTTTGCAATTGTTCTGGCTTTCTTGGAAGAGTTGAGATGTGCATTCTTCAGTTGTCCTTAAAACACTGTACTTCATTTTCATGGGCTTTCTTAATTACCAGCGAATGCTTGGAAGTGATTGGAAATACTTTTATCTTTGTTGGAACCTGGATCCTTCATAAAGTCCAGTGGAATCAAATTTTTATTGTTTTTAGGATAAAATCAGCTGATGTACCAGATTATTAACAAACACTACACAAGAGAGTCTCTTTTTCTTACTGAAATTGAGCTTTCCAAATGTATCATTCAATGTATTTCTATCAATCCATCTTGTGGATCTTGTGCTGGATGTTTTCTGAGTGGACTCTGACATAGGGTTGACATACTGTTGCAGCAGCTTCTTGCGTTTCATCTGCTTCCCTCCTCCTAGATGGAGTGGAGGTATGTTTGTTGGGTACGTGTTAAATTGTAGAATATCTTTGTCTCATCGTTTCTTGCTGGTATGTTTCAGGTTCACTACTTAGTTTTTTGTTAATGTTGTATGAAATATTCTTAACTGGAGGAGACAAGTGTTTGATGGCCTCCACTTTAGCAGGAAGCAGGCAAATGCCATCGGTGTTCATGAGGTGTCCCAAATATTCCAAGCTGAAAGATCCAAACACACATTTGGACAGATTGATCTTCACACCAAAAGAATGCAAACATTGGAACAACTGTGTTAAATGCTGTATATGTTGATCTTCAGTGATGTTGGCAGTTACGAGATCATCTACGTGTGCAAAAGCAAAACATAAGCCACAAACAATCTTGTCAATAAATCTCTGGAATGTGCTTGCTGCGTTAAGAAGTCTGAAAGGCATGGATAAAAATTCAAATGCTCCAAAAAGTGTTGTTACTGCTGTCTTGGGTATTTCTTCCGGGTTAATGGGAATTTGATATGCACTTACAATGTTGATTTTGGAAAAAAAAAAATTTGCATCCATGTAGGGCAGAAGAAAAATCCTGTGAAAGAGAAATTGGATAGCGATCTGGAACCGTGACAGCATTAAGCCTTCTAAAGTCACCACAAGCACGAAAATCGACAGCACCTTTCTTTGATCAGTACAGAGGCGTGGCCATGGGCTCTTGGAAGGACAAATGGGCACAAGCTGGAGCATACTGGTTTCAAGGGAGGTAACTGTCTACACCTTGTTCAATTTCTGCTTTACAAATTCATCATTCAATGTTGCAGATTTTCAGGTTTGCCTGGCATTTCATCCTCTTCCATCTTCCTAGCTTAGAGTGGATAGGATGCTTGCTGTTTACTTGTTAAATATTTGAATGTTTCTTAGACTGAACATTTCTTGCTGGTATGTTTCAGGATCACCACTTAGTTTTTGGTCGATGTTATAGGAAAGCCATTGTGAGAATTGAAGTTAAGTTGCTCACCTCTGAAGCTATGCTTATGAGGTGTGGCTGTCTTGAACCCATATTCTTCAAAATCATTAAAGCAGTGGAAATTCAAGTGTAACTACCCAACGGTCTGGCAAATGTTTCTATTTCTTGTTAAATCTGGATTCTTTGAGGTCACAAAGGAGTTCACTGTTGTGCTAAATTATTAGCACATACAATAGTCTTCTTGTTCAATTTGAGCTTTACAAATTCATCATAACATTGTTTGTATAAAGCCATCTTGTGGATTTCATGTAGGATGTTTTGTAAGTTTTCCAAGACGTCTAGCATGGAATTTGCATATTATTGCAGGATTATCTTGCGTTTCTTAGTGTGATCATTTCATGCTGGTATGTTTCAGGATCACTTCTTAGTTTTTGGTCGAAATTGCTGGAAATGAGCAAGCCCTTTTATATTATATGGATGGTAAGAATTGAAGTTACAGTACTGTTGTCTGATGGTAGATTTGCTGTATACAGG
>NC_068996.1:6019518-6023758 GCF_001194135.2 Octopus bimaculoides | reverse complement strand
GTTGCAGACGTCTACATATAGTCTATTAAAATGGACACATAGACACTATTGAACTACTTCAACAGAATAGCACTGATGTCAGCAAAGATGGTTGGGCACCCTTACTTCTTGCTTGTTGGAATATTTTACTTTGCATTTTTTCTTTCTATGCAGTTTCTCATTCCTCTTTCTTGTTTTTACCGACTTGCAGTCTGCAGGGAGTTAATGTAGCAAGACAGGAAGAATCCAGCCAATTGGTAATGGAAGCAGAGCATGGCTTGTGGGGTCACCAGGTCCTACACTATAGTTTTTCTCATTGAAATTCTTAGTTCTCAAGATCAACCAAAAACTAAGTAGTGAACCTGAAACGTACCAGCAAGAAATGAGACTAAGTAAAGAACTCCCTACAACAGCAAAGTGTCTGCTTCAAACGAGTTAATGAATAGAAGGCCCAAAAGCAACATCTATTTCTAAAATGGTAAAAGTCCACCTCAGAGGAACCAGAACTCAGAATGTAAGGACAGACAAAATGCCGCTAAGCATTCTGACCAATGATTCTGTCAGGTTGCTGCCTTCTTTTTCTTTTTGGTAGTGACCTTGGAAGGATTTGAACTCCAAATGTAAGAAGTGTCCCGAGGCATTTGGTCCAATGGCCTAAAGATTCTGCCTGCTCACAGGGAAGGGATGATTGCAGACGTCTACATATAGTCTATTAAAATGGACACATAGACACAATTCAACTACTTCAACAGAATGGCACTGATGTCAGCAAAAATGGTTGGGCACCCTTCTTGCTTGTTGGAATATTTTACTTTGCATTTTTTTCTTTCTATGCAGTTTCTCATTCCTCTTTCTTGTTTTTACCGACTTGCAGTCTGCAGGGGGTAATTGTTGCAAGACAGGAAGAATCCAGCTAATTGGTAATGGAAGCAGAGCATGGCTTGTGGGGTCACCATGTCCTACACTACATAGTTTTCCTCATTGAAATTTTTAGTTCTCAAGATTAACCAAAAATTAAGCAGTGAACCAGAAACATACCTGAAAGTTCATGCAGGCGTATGAATTAAACGACAGTGATCTGTCTTAAGTAAAAGACTCCCTACAACAGAAAAGTGGCCGTTTCAAATGAGTTAATGAATAGAAGGCCCAAAAGCAACATCTGTTTCTAAAATGGTAAAAGTCCACTTCAGAGGAACCAGAACTCAGAATGTAAAGACAGACAAAATGCCGCTAAGCATTCTGACCAATGTTTCTGTCAGATTGCTGCCTTCTTTTTCCTTTTGGTAGTGACCTTGGAAGGATTTGAACTCCAAATGTAAGAAGTCGGAAGAAGCATTTGGTCCAATGGCCTAAAGATTCTGCCTGCTCACAGGGAAGGGATGGTTGCAGACGTCTACATATAGTCTATTAAAATGGACACATAGACACTATTAAACTACTTCAACAGAATGGCACTGATGTCAGCAAAGATGGTTGGGCACCCTTACTTCTTGCTTGTTGGAATATTTTACTTTGCATTTTTTAATTCTTTGCAGTTTCTCATTCCTCTTTCTTGTTTTTACCGATTTGCAGTCTGCAGGGAGTTAATGTAGCAAGACAGGAAGACTATAGCCAATTGGTGCTGGAAGCAGAGCATGGCTTGTGGGGTCACCAGGTCCTACACTACATAGTTTTCCTCATTGAAATTTTTAGTTCTCAAGATCAACCAAAAACTAAGTAGTGAACCTGAAACATACCAGCAAGAAATGAGACTAAGTAAAGGACTCCCTACAACAGCAAGGTGTCTGCTTCAAACGAGTTAATGAATAGAAGGCCCAAAAGCAACATCTGTTTCTAAAATGGTAAAAGTCCACCTCAGAGGAACCAGAACTCAGAATGTAAAGACAGACAAAATGCCGCTAAGCATTCTGACCAATGATTCTGTCAGGTTGCTGCCTTCTTTTTCTTTTTGGTAGTGACCTTGGAAGGATTTGAACTCCAAATGTAAGAAGTGTCCCGAGGCATTTGGTCCAATGGCCTAAAGATTCTGCCTGCTCACAGGGAAGGGATGATTGCAGACGTCTACATATCGTCTGTTAGAACGGACACATAGACACTATTAAACTACTTCAACAGAATGGCACTGATGTCAGCAAAGATGGTTGGGCACCCTTACTTCTTGCTTGTTGGAATATTTTACTTTGCATTTTCTCCTTCCTCTTTCTTGTATTTACCGACTTGCAGTCTGCAGGTGGTTAATGTAGCAAGACAGCAAGAATCCATTTTGTTGATGTGACATAATTCAGTTGTGCTGTGGAAGATTCCAGCCAATTGGTGCTGGAAGCATACGAATAACAGCACTTTCCACAGCAGCGATGTGGCAATTTCAAACTAGTTAGACAATGTCTACCGAATGGATGTATTTTCTCTGCTCTGTTTTGCTCGCTTGTTCATATCCTAAGCTGTGAATTGTTTTGTATGTTTGTACATTTGTGAAACTGAAACCACTTGACAGCCGAAGTTTCAAACGTGAAAGGGTCACCCGTTTGGAGATGAGTTGCAATCCCATCAGTATGGACAGTCCAACATTTGTGTACGAAACACAAATAGAACATGGAAACCATACTGAGAGAGGAATGCACCTCCTTAACTGAGGGATATCAGGAGTAATTCCTACCTGTACCTTGTGAAGAGAGAAAGGAAAAAAATCCAGCTGCTTCAATAGCTAACACCATTATTCCAAACCAGAAAATGAACACCATTGACATCAGTTTGATGGCCAGTCCAACATGCGTTTGAAACACAAATAGCATTTGGCAACATGGAAACCATTCTGAGGGAGGAACGTGTTTCCATCTTGTGGAGAGAGAGAAAGGAAGAGAACCTAGCCGTTTCAATAGCTAACATTATCATTGCAAACCCGAACACAATGAACATCAGTGACTAACGAAAACGACCAAAAAACATTGAACAACAGCAGTCACAGTTTTGTGTCGGCAGCTACAATCAACCAGGGAGAGTTAGATATTTGCACGGAGGATTTTAAAAAATTTAATAGCCTTCTAAAAAAAAAGAGATGGTTTAAATGTAAACATCATTTCGCCTTCCGAAATAAAAACAAAAAATTGTGCGAAAAATCAATATATAAAACATATCCCCTAAAAAAAAAACAAAAAATTGAACATACCTGTAAAGAACAAATTGAGCAATGCGTAATGCACATTTGGGGCAGGACAGCCTGTGTGGCAAGGGGGAAAAATTCTGCACTGTTGAGGTGTGATTTACTTCAGAAGGAGAAGCCAAAGAACACTCCACAGTGACATTAAAAATGACTTCACTACTGCTACTACTAACTTATTTAGGAAGACACACGTCAAAAATAAAGATTGGAGAGGTGGAAAGCAGAAGCAGAGACTGATGATATCTTGTCTTCATTTACACACAGACAGAAAGAGAACTTCATTTGATTCAATGCTCTCAACAAGGACAGATGACGAAATGGGAAGAAAACATAGTTGAAAGAAAAATAAGTTGGAATGAAATATGGAATTGGATTACATCATGCCTAATTTTTCTCATTCATCCTTCGATGTCTTGGAACATATCAGAGAATGAAAAATGCAGACGTGGAATAGTTGGAACATTGAAACATTCTTTTCTACTATTCACTGGCATTGAAAACATGGAGACAGTCTAGTCCTTAAGATCATCTTCCATGCTATAAAAAACTAAATTGCTCTCATTAGCAGTAGCAAAAAACCCAGGGATTTCATTACATTGATGCATTCAGGACAATAGATCCATTTGAAGAAACTTCCTGTAAGCAATGAAAACTGGAACAGTTATTGGGAGGTGGCTGTAGATTTACCAGGGTGCCAAGGATCCTTTCCTATTCCAGTTATGAAGAAACTGCATATCATATGGTGAAAATGAAAACGCAGGCTGGAAAGCAGAGTATTTCCCAATCAAACTCAGATGCAGAGGATTCATTGGTTGGACAGTGTGAGAAGACTTGTCACTAGGCCTAACTCATCGTAAAAAAAAAATGATATCCAAACTACAGTGGAAAATGCAAGCCACTGGATTTGATTAAAAAGACAATGGTTAGAATACCGAGTGAAACCAGATAACTAGTTCATCTAGCAAACAGGACCCCATTTCAGTAAGGGGGTGCTGGTGTGCAATGATGCCACCCAGAGGAAGGTCCTGAAACAGCCTACATTTTCTGATGATACCATGAACTTGGGAGCACCAAATATGCAGAGCTTTCAAGTTGGGGGGG
>NC_068996.1:6002195-6019508 GCF_001194135.2 Octopus bimaculoides | reverse complement strand
CTCAAATATTATCACTTTTATAATGTGCTTTGGAATATGTACATGCTTCCAAAAAGAAAAAAAAAATAATTGGAAGGATATTCAGATGTTAACATTGCTCCAGTAAGTGAAATCAGCATCAAGGAGAGAAGATTTTAAAAAATGCAGACAAATAATATAAAGAAAATAGGAAAGTAGAAAAGAGATGTGAAACATTATTGAGGTATTCTTTTGAAAATATAAAAAACTGAACTGACCTTTTTTTCTTTTTGATTATTGATATTAAATGATAGAAGACAGCCATTTTGGAGATATGATGTATGCTCTCTAATGAAATATATAATGGACTGAATGATGATCAAGATATGGATGAAACTGTTCAGTCAATCAAAGCAGAGAGTCTTAGAGCACGGAATCCAAGTCTTATTCTTCAAATGTTGACTCCATCACATCCATCTATCGAAGCAGTATTAACCATTTTTTTTGAAAAATAAACATGTAGCTGTACAAATTTATTATCTGTCCAATTGAATAGTTAAATAATGAGACCCCATGAAAAGCAAAAAGAAATGCAAATATAATCAAACAATGGATATGAAGCAATGGTTAGTCCATAAAGACAAAAAAAAACAAAAAACCTACAATGCATATAAAGCAGATGCCACTACCAGCACTCACTCAGTCCTCTCGTACTTTTAGTGGAGTCCCTATATCAGCAAAGATTCATAATGGGTCCCCAATCTCAATATAATTTGTTATCTTGACATACAGCTAATGTTTGTTCTATGATAGGAAACCTTTGAGTCATGGTTCCTTCCCTTTCTCACTTCTCAGTTTTGCAGACCTTCCTCCTTTGTCAAGGGTTGGGGAAACATGGGAAAGTATAAGCATGTTTAGATAAAGACTGACTAGAAACATAAATGCAGGAAAAATAAATGATTGGTTGCCTAAATCTCAGTTCACAAAGGACGGTGCATAACATGTCCAATATTGCACACCATAGGTTATATATTCACAGAGAAATTTATGAGTATCAACTTAGTTTAACAGACTGTTAAGAAAATCACAATTCTACCAGCAAAACTGAGTAGAAAATAGTTTCAAATACAATATCTAAGTATTGTTTCATAAAAAAAGTATGGTCGTATGGTAAAGATTTTTTTTTTTTACAATCATATTGGCACAATGGTATTTCAACTACAGACTTGGGTTGACCAAAATCTTCCAGTGGTAGGCCAAAATTAAATGGAAACCCATCTGAGCATATGGCAAAGGATGTTAATCAGTGCATATTTGGTTTTGTCTCCTTTATATCCAAATTAACTTTGCTTGATTCTTCACAAAGTTGATAAAAGTAGCAGCGACAAAGTACAGAAGGTGGTGGTGCTGGTGGCATTAAAGTGTTCAACACTTGTGTTACATACTCTCAGATATACAGGCACAAACACACACACAAACATCATTGAAGAAACAAGGATTTAAATGGTGTTGGGTTTATGAAATTTGAACACTTGGACAATTTGTGTATGATGAATACACATGTGCATTTATGTAGTGTGTGAACAGCCATAAGACAGTTAGGCTGAAATGATAGATTCTATTAAAAGTAATAAGGACACTTGAAAAAGAATGTGTGTATGTGTGTGCGTGTGTATACTGAATGCCGTTCCTCTTGATTGGAGCAAGAAAGAGCCTGGTGGCAATTTTTAGTAACTCAAAGAAAATGGGAGATAATTTAAAATTAATTGGGAATTTTAAGTTTATGTGCTTAGAGAAAGGACAGTCAATTATATACACATATACAAACACAAATGTATGTATGTGTGACAGATGGAAAAAAGAAAAGGATAGCACAAACAAGAAAGTTATTAAATAAAGAATTTGTGTGTGTGTGTGCACGTGCGTACAATTGCTCAAGAATGAAAGCAAACTGTTGGAAGGGTGAAACAGTAGAAAAAAAAAGTCACAAATATGAAACAGAGGAACATACAGATTTCATAAAAATTTTAAAAATGTAGAGAAAACATTAGCTCATCTACATTACAAAAATTTTCATACATTTTTGATTAGTAAAATTTTTTTTGTTTGGTTTCTGTACAAAAGAAAATCTCGTTGGTGGGAGGTGGATGGGTAGTGTGTGTGTATGTGTGGTGGGGGTTAAGGTTTATCACGTTAAGGGAATAAGAATTCACTGCTGTCATCAGTATCATTTAGTTTGACTGAAATTAGCTGTGGCAGTTTTATCAAGGGTTGTAGTTTGTATTGGGTGTGGTGGAGTAGGCGGTGTAGACAGGGCTGGTGTTAGTATACATGTTGAAACCGAAGTCCTTGATGGTGATCTGCCGTTATCTGTGGAAGAAATACTGCTAATTAATATGTTTGGTGTTGTTGCTGTTGTTGTCGTTGCTGCTGTTATAGTTGTTGCAACTGTTACTGTTGTTGTCGCTGTTATAGTTGAATTACTAGACAAATTTTGGGTAATATTACATCCATTGTTATTACTGTTAAGAATCTGGTGTTCCACTGGGTTAACTTCTGCAATGACAGCAATGGTACTAACTGAGGGTGGCTGTTCATGTTTGTCAGCATCAGTAATTCCATGTTTACGTAGGAGTCCTTGCAGAAGTTCTATTTCTCCTTCTTGAGCAGAGCAATATTCACGAAACTTGGACAATTCTTGTTCACAAGCTTCACGCAAACGGCGTTCTCTCTGCAGCTTCTTGTCTGCTTGTTTCTTCACAGACATAATAATACCTAAATAAAAGGAATTTTAAAAAGATAAAGAATATTATACACATATATATATATGAAATAAAATGTGTATATATATATATACATATATAAAATAAAAGAATTCATTTAACACATGCGTATTACTCCATTTATTAAATTTTTATATTTACTCAATTACCCAAAATAACGGAGTTTCTACCTCATAAACAGGAGTTCCACCACAGTCATTTTGTGATCTTTGCTACCCTGGTATCTATTAACCAATTTATTTTGTTGGAGTTAATTATCAACTAGGAGAAAATAAATACATATAATTATATACACACACACATATATATATATATATACACACGCGCGCGGGCGCGTGTGTGTGTATAGAGAGAGAGAAAGAAGAACCCAGTATATATATAAAAAAATGTTCCCAATGAACAGTGCTGATGTTCAAAGACTTATGGTTGTATGTTCCAAAATATTTCTTGGTTTGTGTTGCTGATGCTCTCTGCAAACTAATTCTCACTAATCACTTTAGAAGGCTGAAATCAATAAGAGACATGACAAGACTAACTCAGTATATATGGTATACCGAGACAACCTGCCTTTTTCAATATTTCAGTGTACTGATGTATAACATACACCTTAAACCATTCTGGTGAAACCTGCCTTCATTTGTTGATAAAATGACCTATCTGCATACAAGTATAGCAAGAATCATTACAGAAGCATAGCATGCCAAACAGTTTTAAATTCCTGTCTGACCAAATTTAATTCTCTAGTGTCTCAAATGCAACTGAAACCTTAGAAATTCTTGAGGCTGTCTACATATGGTAGAATGTGTTTTTATAAATTATTAAATTTTCTTTATTTTCTGGTATGAATTTACATTCTTATTCAATGCTATTAGGGTTGGAGGAATCAATGGAATGGTTGGCAAAAACGAATGGAGTGAGGTGGCATGGGCATGTGTTAAGGAGGGATGAGGAGTATGTTCTGAGGAGGGTGATTGCATTTGAGGTAAATGGAACACGAAAGTGAGATAGACTGAGGAAAAGGTGGAACAGGTGGCGGAGGAGATCGGGAGGGTTGGTTTGAAAAAGGATGCCCACAACTGGGCGAGATGGTGTGAGGGCAGTTGCCATGGCACTGAGGAAGATCTGGCCACCCCTGTTAATGGGAACAAACCCTGGATTTAAAACACTGAATGATGGTGATGTATAAAGGTTTTTTTTAACAAACAAAAAACTTACCATTCAAGATTCTAGTCATTCTCCATAATCTAAGCACAATTAAAAGACCCACACCATTCTCAGGTCCGTCATGCTGTCTGAATACAATATCCAATACAAATGAAGCTATAACGACAACTGCATCAAACATTTCCATCTTATGCCTGAAGAAGTCAAGTCTCAATGCATATAACCGAAGAGCAATTTCCAGCAAGAATATTCCCAAAATAGCTAAGCTAGCATAGCGCAAAATGAAAGCAACAGCCATTTTGTCATAATCATGTACCTGAAGTATTTGAAGGTCTAGCAGAAGTTCAGAAATTACCAGTAGACAATCAAGAAAGACAAGGCAGATAATTCCAATTTGGAATATATTGGTGTTAATCAAGTGGATGACCCGTTCACGGATTGTGCGGAATTCTTGTTTGGTTTCATCAGAATCCGTAGTGACTGAACTGTTGGAATCTTCCTTCTCAATAACTTTCTCCAAGTCATCATGGAGTTTATGGAACCCTTCCATCTTGACCTAAATTAAAACAATAGCATATTTAAATATACTAAATAAGAAATAAAGAAAATGTTATACAAAAAAATCTACATAAATAAAATCTGCACAATGTTGACAAGGTCAGAAGAATCATAGTCGCCTCCTTTTCTGCAAACACTCACACTGTCCTTCCCCTAATCATGGAAATTAACTTGAAAAATTTATCAATTCCTTGAAATTATCTCCCCCCTTCTCATAAGATTCAAACATCTGCTGCTAGGATTTTGCTTATAGCATACCATTCCTTCATTTTACAATGCTTTATTTCACTTCATTCTTCTGTTGTGAAATCCTATCAATGTTTTTGTCTTTAATCCTCTGGAATTAAAATACACAGGCGCAAGAGTGGCTGTGTGGTAAGTAGCTTGCTTACCAGCCACATGGTTCTGAGTTCAGTCCCACTGCATGGCACCTTGGGCAAATGTACTATAAACTGGAGCTGACAAAAGCCTTGTGAATGGATTTGGCAGGCAGAAATTGAAAGAAACCCATCGTATATATATGTGTTTACGTCCCTGTAACTTAGCAGTTCAGCAAAACAGACCACTAGAATAAATCCTGGGGTCGATTTGCTCGGCTAAAGGTGCTCCAGCATGGCTGCAGTCAAATGACAAACAAAAGAATAAAGTAGAATCTGCTTTTAAAACTAATTGTTCAAATGTGTAGCCAGCTAAAGTTTGAAACTCAAAAGTATTCCAACTATGTATGACTATCTCAGCTTATACAGTTCTATATTTGAGAGATGAGCAATTATGTACATTCTTTACATTTGACAGATATTTGTCCTCATCTTGTTTGTTGTTAACACATTTCGGCTGATGTACTTTCCAGCCTTCATCAGGTGTCTTGGGGAAATTTCGACACTGGGTTCTCATTCCTAAGGTATTTTGCTGAAATTATTCAGGTCACTGCCTGGAATCAAACTCGGAATCTTAGGGTTAGTAGCCTGTGCTCAACCACTACGCCATATGCCCATGGGCAATTATGGAGTGAATTTTAAGGTTTATAAATCTAATATTTTCCTATCTTTCCTTAATACTGGCTCCTATATGCTACTCCTATCTGCACTAGGTCTGCTTAGTAGGCTTTTGTGTCTTAGCATATGTGCTGCTTCTTTTAGTTTTTGTATTTTCCAGTGGTGTCCTCTATTATTTTAACTTTATCCCACAGAGGGATGAAGTTAAAAGGAGATATTGATAAATTGGGAATAGCTGATCATGTATGGAAAAATGGAGACCACCTCACCCTGTGGGAATGAAGTTAAAATAAGATAAAGAACACCACTGGAATATACAAAAACTAAAAGAAGCAGCACATATGCTAGGACATAACCTCCTAAGCAGACTGAGTGCAGATATGAGTAGTATATGGGAACTGGTATTAAGGAAGGATAGGAAACATTAAACAGGATAAGGACAAATATCCGTCAAACATAAATAATGTGCATCAACTTATTTTAGGTATACAATGTATTGAAGACAAAATAAATCTGTTCTACACAGGGTCGAAATCATTTACAAGGTCAGATTAAGGTGGTCCTTGCTCATATTTATAAAAAGGGTGTCATTTATGGGGAATCTGGTTGCTATTTCTAGTACAGAGGCTATCGCTGGTCTTGGAAACTATTTGCTTAGCTGTAGGTCAGCCTTGATCAAACTGAGGTATGATTGAAGACATTCTGGATGTGACTTAAATATATACACACACACACACACACACTCTGCAGAGTGGTTGGTGTCAGAAAGGGCATCCAGCTATAAAAATCCTGCCAAAACAGTCACAGAAGTCTGTTGCAGGCCAGCTTGTAGTACCACCCCATCCATGCTACCATGGAACATTGGTGTTAAATGACACACACATGCACATACATATATGCACACATATACAAACACACAAAGGTGCAGACAATATTTGAGGACAGATTTATAGTTAAAAAAAATAGAGCCTTATATAAAAGAACTATTTTTTAATAAAAATAAACAAAGCTAAATTATCAATTTAATAATTTCATTCAATAAAACCACCATAAACATCAATAACTGTCTCTACACAGGGTTGAAATCGTTTGCAAGTTGAGATCAAGTGGTCCTTGTTCATGTTAGACATGACTCGAACTATGATAGCTTTCAAAGAATCCATATATAGTAGTCTAGTGGATTGAGACCTTGAGAATAAGAAGGCCAAATGTTGGAGGTGATGTGATCATGCAAATTGTCAGCCATCCATTCTTGTATCATTTGAGCCTTGTGTGATGGTGCAGAATCTTGTTGAAAGACTTCCATTGCATACGTGGCTGATCCAAGGCTTATCTTTATCCAGACCCTCAATATACACAGCAGCATTCACCCTAAGGCCTTGTGGAAAAAAGTGAGGAGGCATCACATGTCCTTCATTGCTAAAAACACCCAAAACCATGACACTTGTAGGAAATTTTGTGTGCATTACTCTTGGAACCTCACAAGGGTCTGCACGTAGCCATCTGTCATTTCTTCTGTTAGTTTCTGGTCAAAGTTTTTCTCATCTGAGAAAAACCAAATCACACCGTCTTCTGATGGATTTTTAAGTTTCTTCAAAAGTCTTTTGGATCTGGTTAAACGGTTTTCTTTAATTTTTTTCTGACATGAATTGACCTCTGCTCATCACATAAGATTTGTATCTGATGTCTTCATGCACAACATTTCTGACTGTTTTTTTCTGACAAAATTCTTTTGCAATTGACCTCATTGATTTTCCTGGATTGTCTTCTATGTTTTGCTTAACTTCCTGAATAAATTCAGGTGTCCTGATAGAATCAGAGCATTTGGAATGTCTTTTACGTTTTGATACAGGTAATATGCTTCCATCTTTCTCTAACTTGTACCTAATCTTGTGGACAAAAGATCTTGCAACTTTCAGAAGACAAGAAATTTCTAAATCACCAAAGCCACAATTACAACATGCCTTTTCATTTCATTAGTAATCATAGGGCCTGTCAGTTATTTTCTGGAATAGAAGTGTAATGAAAATTAGTCAAATAAAATAATGACTAAAAATGCGTGTGTCCTCAAATACTGTCCGTATCGTGATCGTGCGTGTGCGTGTGCGTGCGTGTGTGTGTGTATATATATATATATATATATATACACATACATATATATAAACATAAGGGATCAGCAAGCCTTTGCTTCACCACATACCGAAGTTCAGAAATAGCAGCTGAAAAAGCCGGTTTGCTAGCATAGTCGAATTTACTACTGGAATATCATACCGATGAAGGAAATTGAGTATTATCACTCATAATCCAGAAACGCGTCTATGATTAACTTTAAATGGTTAGTTTTCCTTGTTTTTTCTTCTTGTTTTTGCCTAAGTAATGCTATCTGTTGGAGTCTCAGCTTTTTTAGCTGCTATTTCTGAACTTCGGTATGTGGTGAAGCAAATGCTTGCTGATCCCTTAATTATGTTTATAAATGTATAGGAACTTTTAAATAAGTTCTCCACCGATAATGGTGTTTACATACCGAAGGGCTTGGTAAAAATTATTAATTGTTGATTTATTAATAAATTAATAAACCTTTACCCTTTTAATCTGTAATAATTATTTATTTATATATATATATATATATATATATATATAATCAAACACAGAGAGAGAGAGAGAGAGAGAGAGAGAGAGAAAGAGAGAGATGGGGGAGGCTTCAAAAATGCATAAATGTACAAAGGAGTATGACAGGGAAAGGCAAAGACAAAAAGTTGAAGGAAGAAAGCAATGTATAGACAGAAGTAAATGTTTTTTAGGGTGGGGTGGAAACCTGTGGAATGGAATTATAGAATAACCTTGAAGGCAGATGTCAGTGACATAGTGTTAACGACCAGAAAGCATTTTTAAAACAATCCTCTTTCTCTGTACTACTTTAATGTATAGAAACACAAAAATGAAAACAATCTAGCACCACTACTGCTGCTAAATAATGTGGCATGAAGAGTCTCTATATAGTTGTTTGATCTGCTAGAAATGGCAGTGAAACATCTCTCAAAAAAACACCCAAAAGTCTAAATGAAAAAAGTTAAGGTTTTAATCTTATGTAAGTCGTGGTTACAGTGCCTCTCCTCTATCAGAGCTAGCCTTCTATTATAGCCCTGCTCAAAGCTTTGTGAACAGATCCGGTAGTCAAACTGAATGAAGCCCATTGTGTGTATGTGTAGGTAGGTGTCCCACCTGACAACCAGTGTTGGTTTGTTTACATTCCCATAACTTAGTTTTGCAAAAGAAACCAGTACCAGACCTTAAAAAAAAAAAAAAAAAATCAAGAACTGGGGTCAATTTCTCCAATTAAACCCTTCAAGTTGGCACCTAGCATGGCTGCAGTGCAATCACTGACACAAGTGAAAGATAAATGTCTTAAATAAAGAATGAAGCAATTATAGATATGCGATTCATTTGATATGTTATGTACCTATTTCACCAAGGCTATTTAATAAAACTCGAGAGGGTGTAGTTAACAGAGAGAGAGAAAAAGAAAACATAATGGAAATTGGACACTAATCAGTTGAAGATCGTAAAATGTTGGTTATCTTATTTCTAAAATTTTACGTTTTATCTATTTTATTTACGCATTTAATTCAACTCCAGCACAGCTGCCAATCTGTTGGTGACCCACCATGCTTAACTCAGTATCAGATAATCTGAAATTTTTCATTCTTTTTTAATCTGGTGTCAGCCAGAGACAAGAGGTGAGTGGTAGATAAAAGACCGAACAGAGAGGTGGATGGATGCATGGGACAGTTTGGTACCATCAAGGATGAAGGAATTATTTAGTCTTAGGTCAGCAGTGCTTGAAAAGATATGATCAAAAGGTATTCCAGCCATGACTACCTCATCTTTTCATAGTGAATTGCTAACTACATTAATGTATCTGCAACAATTTTTATATATTTATAAGAATTTATTGGGGCTCTTGTATAGAGATAGTACCTTTGATGTCTGGCATGTGCACCTTGCCAAGGATGGTCAGTTGGACTGGCATCACCAATCCTCACTCAACTCCTAATCTCTCACTTGATGGCTCATAGTGCCATACCCTGGTACCTCACTTCAGCTGGTGAGGAGATGGTGTTAACACTACATCAATAGGCAAGATTCTCGATAAGTCTTCTCAAGGAGTCATTAGCTAGAACAGAGGAACCCACTTAGGACAACTCCCTGGTGTTCAAGTCCAAGACATGTTTCAGGAAGAAGAATATGGTTGTGGCTAACATCTTGTAGCATTGGTGACATCATCAACCAATGCTCCAACAACTGCACAGTAAAGAAATAAGAATGAAGTACATACTCATTCTTCCTTCACCCTTGAGTGGTTAAGTTCATTTTACAGTCTGGAGATCTTGGTTCAATACCACTGCTTTGCTTTATGAGCAAGTTTTTTTTTTTTTCCATACAATGACATTGAACGAAACGTTGTGAAGGAAATTGTGTAAACAGAAGCAGAGAGAAAGAGAGAGAGAGAGAGAGCATTTAAGCCCACCAGAAGTATTGAATCTAATTCAAAAGGATCAACCACAGTTTCTGTATTGATTCAATTTTAGAAGTAGCATGTATGGAATACTCGTCAGGTTTCTTGGGGAAATTTCGAACCTGGGTTCTCATTCCTATCGATGTTACTATTATTATTACTATTATTATTATTATTATTACTATTATTAATCAGGTCGCTGCCGTGAATCGAACTCGGAACCATGGGGTTAGTAGCCTGCGCTCTTAACCACTACGCCATATATATATGCATGCTCTCACACTCCTTGAACATACACAGATTGATATTAACATGAATCAAAGGATAAAATATTTTTCACATCTATTAGCAGTAATAATAAACTGGATTAATACAAGAAATCTTACAAAGCCTCAGTGTGATCTGTGTGCTAGAAGTAGCAGCCATGTCTTTGAATCACATTGCCATCTCAAAGAACACCATGCATAAAATGAGAATGAATGCAGCTAGAATGTCTATAATTATAAGTTTTCTGGAAAATGGCTGATCAAGGGGGGACAAAACAAAAGTTTAGATTCATTTGATAAGGGGTAAATAAGTTGTAATGTTTATGAAATGTCAAGAATCAAAACTATATTGTTTGCTAAGAACATAACAAAATGCACTGAATCTCTTACAGGAACATTTGTTGGTACTGAGGATGTAGAAAACTCACCTTCCTCCACCAACAAAAACCTTTACCAATGTTACAAGTCTACGATCAGAAAATCCAAGAGACATGCTGTGCATCGTACAGTCTACAGGCCTTTACACCTTCATATCTCCCAAATTGATGTCAGTTCTTCAGGTCCTTGAATATGCAGGAACAGAACCTCAGGTGAAAGGTTTTGAACTATACTGGCTTCTTGTATACCATGTTTATATTTTAAGGTCAGCTTTGCCTTAAATCCTTCTAGTGTCAATAAAGTACCAAGATTGTGGTTTAACAGAATCATACTATCAGACAGAATTGCTTGTGGTGTTTGTTCTGGCTCTTTGCTAATTTTAAAACCTTCTGGGCAACAGACAATCACCTGGAATCAGGAGTACTTTTAGGAGTCCATTCTGTTGCAAGCATTCAGGTCTCTAGTTTGAAGATAGCCCAACTCCACTCCCTTCCACCAACTCCAAAAACCTTAAAAACGGATTGTCATGGATGATATCTTTCTTTCTAGCTAAGAAGGAAAAACATTGGGGAAGAAAGAGTTCTAATATATATGCTACTTTTGGCTGTAGACAGGTTCCCACACTTTCCATTCACCAAGTTTTACATAGGTCCTTGATTAACTCAAGACTACGGCAGGAAGCACTTGCCCCAGCTGATATGCAATGGAATCAAACATGAAGCTACTTGGTTGTGACATGAACCACAACTCAAACTACGTAAAAGATTTCCATGTCTTGACAGCAGAAGCTGCCATCATTCTGCAGGCAGTAAGTTTCTATTATTTGAGTCCATGTTTCAGTTCCCAGTTACCATTTCACATTAGTCAAGGTTTTTAAGAAAAACAACAGTTCTCTCACAACTCTAACAAATATATGAGCAACAAGATGCTCTCTCAGTAGTCATTAAGCCTGCTGGGAAAAACAGCCAAATTATACCCCGTCTAAATAACAGATATACTGGCCAATATAACTAATAAACTAAACAGAAGGTTAGAACAGTGAAAGATGGATTGGTCAGTCAAATCAATCCCAGTGCTTAACAAGTACTTTATTTTGTTGACCTTGAAAAGCAACTACTGGAACATGATACAGTCTTCAGACATGTTGGATCTTGTAAAACCTTCCAACTCATGCAAGCATAAAATATTACTGTTGTATGAGAATGTTGAAAAGTAAAGCTGACCACAGCAGGATTAGTAGTGAATTATTTAGTCACTAGCACACACAAAGATAAAATTGACTGAATTGAGAACAATGAATGATCTATTTTATTGGCCAATGAAATTACAATGGTAAAAATTATGCCTTACAGGATTAGAGCTCAGAACTAAGGGATGTCAACCATAAGTGTAGCTATTTTAATCCACTGAATCTAATTCAGTGGATTACTAAAACTTAAATTTGTTTATCCAGGAAGGATTAAATTATCTGAACTATAAAAATGCTGGTAAGAACAATAGTTAAAACTTAAGCATTGGTGACGGTCACTGTAACCAATATATTGCTCTGTGTGTGTGTGTAAAGCAAATATTTCCTATTATGGCCTCTGACCTATACTAGAGGAGTGAATTGATTGACTAAACCCTTGAAAGCTGTGCCCCAGCATAGCCACAGCCTAATAACAAACAAGTAAAAGACTAAAGATAAAAGTTTGCTAGTATGTTTGATGGAGTCAATCAAGAATTGTTAAAAGTACACCATTGGTAATGAGAATCATTAAATGACTAAGGAGGTGTCTTTAGTAATTGATGACAACAACCACAAACTTTTGTGTCTTACTCAGAGTTATAACTGCAGTACTGAATGATGTGGTCAACTGATTACCATGTACACAACTGTTGAACTAATCAATTAGCAATTACAAAATTCTTCCTTCTCAGTTACAAAGATGTCGTAAATGATTTGACATCAATAAAAGAAATGACCTTTATTTGTATATAGTTTGACCATTATTTACTAACAAACACATGCAGCCACAATGTTTAGGACTATACAATATCCACACATACAATATATAGAATTAAGAACATTTAAATTTTTATTTTTGTTTTAAAATCCATAATCCATTAACTTTAGTTTCCACAAACTATTGGTAACTAAGATACATTTAGATGTCTACTTATCTTTCTAAGTGGCTGTGAATGCTGCACTTACAATAGAGATGGTTTCATCAAATAGAAATCAATAAAGGCATTATGGGTTAATAGATTCACATTACAGTAAACACTACTTATATTGTTACAGAGTAATACACTATTCCCCCTTTTATGACAATGCTGCTACCACAGACTTTCCTGACCACATAAAGAGAAAGAAAAAGGTCACCTGACTGATAAGGTTGAAACTGTTCATTCACACACTAATCTATCTCTATGGCTAACAAACAACTTAACTAGTGTTCTTCTGCGACTATAGAAGCTTCTGTCTTGAAACTGGATGACCATGTCAGCTCAGCTTGTCACCAGTATTGTGCCTGGAGTCTTTATGGTTACTTGATTTGTTAGAAATAACAAGGAATCATGCCACCCACCCACTTAAACTATCAACAATTAATGAACCATCTAACAATTTAATGCCATGTGTCAAATAAGTAATCAATATAAAATACAGTTAAGGTGACAGTGCAATACGATTGTCAGGAATTAACGAGGATGTATAAATTTAAAAATGCATATTGTTTTCTTTGAATAATAATTTGATATATTTATGGTAGAGGTGGTACAAGTTGTGAGTAAAAACACAAAGACAGTCAAGCTGGAAGTATATGTCAGCTAGTTTATACTGTCATTGATAGTACACTTGGTACTTAAGAACGAGGGACCAGCTATCTGAATCAACAGTTCCTTGGTAGATAAAACAATTCAGGATATGAAGACAGGGAAAGCCCCCAGTCCATCAGGAATCACTGCTGAGATATTGAAAATATCTGGCAGTGTGGGTCACCTGTATTGTAAATCAGGTGGTTCATAAAAGAGCCATACCCAATGACTGGCGTAGCAGCACCATAGTCAACTGCTACAAATATAAAGGTAATGCCTTAGAAATAATTATTGAAGTATCAAGTTGTTGGATCAGGTGATGAAAGTTAGAGTCATAATCCAATTAGGGAGAGAGTTAGCCTAGATAAAATGCAGAGAGAAGGACCGCTGATGCTTATATTTCTGGTAAGGCAGTTGCAAAAGAAATACATAGCTAAAGATAAATCCCTGTAGTTGGCCTTTGTTGACTTGGAGAAAAGCCTTTGACAGAGTCCCCTGATGGTCCATGCAGAAACTAGGGATAGACTAGTGGTTGGTGAGAGCTGTACAAGCTATGTACAGGGATGCTACCAGTAAGGTGATGGTTGGCAATAAGTACAGCGAAGAATTCAGGGTACAAGTTGGGGTTCACCAAGGATTGGTGCTCAGCTCCTTGTTAGACAGTCCTCCAAGAAATAACAGAGGAATTTAAGACAGGCTTCCCTAGGAAGCTCCTCTATGCTGATGACTTTGCTCTTATAGCCAAGTCACTACCAGAACTAGAAGTTCCAGGTATGGAAGCAAGGTCTAGAATCGAAGGGACTTAGAGTTAACCTAGCAAAAACCAAAGTCTTAATAAGTAGGAAGGAAGACAAATCACAAATTCCTTCAGGTAGAGGGCCCTGCTTGATCTGTGGAAAAGGAGTAGGTAGAAACTCCATAAAATGCAGCCAATTGTAGCAATATCAGAGGAAGGTTAACAGGGAAACTAGCTTTTGTATGTGGAAGATGCACAGGTACAATAAATACTGAAAATGTGCAGAAAACAGACCATCAACTGCCAGTGGGACAAGCTAAAAGTAGTAGATAGCTTCTGTTATACAGATGATCAAGTTAGTAGTAGAAATAGATGCTCCGAGAGCGTAGCTGTGAGAAAATTAGGCTGGACAAAAGAGCTCCTACCTCTGCTGGCAACAAAGGGCCTCTCTCTCAGAGTGAAAGGTAGATTGTATGATGCCTGTGTGTGAACAGCTATGCCACATGGCAGTGAAACATGGGCTGTGACAGCGGAGGACATACATAGGCTCTGAGAAATGAAGCCAGTATGATTCGCTGGATGTGCAACGTCAGTGTGCATGTTCGACAGTGTAAGCATCTTGTGAGAAAAGTTAAACATAAGTGGTATCAGATGTGATGTGCAAGAGAGGTGACTGTGCTGGTATGGTCATGTGATGTGTATGGACAAGGAGATCTGTGTAAAAAAGTACCAATCTGCAACTATGGAGGGAACCTATGGTAGGGGTACACCCAAGAAAACATGGGACAAAGTGGTGAAGCGTAATCTTCAAACTTTGAGCTTCACAAAGGCAATGACTAGTGACCGAGACCTTTGGCAATATGCTGTGCTTGAGAAGACCTGGCAAGTGAAATCGTAGTCATGGCTGATGTAGGTGTCATAACTTGCACCTGTGCAGGTGTTACGTAAAGAGCACCTTTTGAGTGTTGGGCCTCATGGAGGCAATGACAGAGACATTTGGCATTATGTCGTGTTTGAGAAGCAGACTCAAGCCAAGCAAAATCGCAGTCATGGCAGTTAGTGGTGTCATGTAAATGGCACCTGTGCTGGTGGCACGTAAAAACACCCATTACACTCTCAGAGTGATTGGCATTAAGGAAGGGCATCTAGCCATAGAAAACCATGCCAAATCAGACTGGAGTCTAGGGCAGCCTTCCAGCTTTGGTCAAACCATCCAACCCATGCCAGCATGGACAATGGACATTAAATGATGAAGAAAAGTTGGTGAAATTCTACATTTCTCCAATCCATTACATTATGGTTTTACAAAGTATTTTATATAGAAGTGGTAGACGATTAACCACTTATGAAATCAATTCAGATATAACTTCTACTCAAATATCTTGATAAGACAATGACCCACCCCCACCCACTCCAAATTAGCCGTACTGTAAATGAAAACACCCAAGGACTACAGTGAACTGTCTTTTACCAACAGCCTTTTTTTAAAATTGAAAGGTTTTTGTCAATGGTGTCAAATGTTTCTTATTTCTTTATTGCACACAAGGGGCTAAACAGAGGGGACAACAAGAATGGACAAAGGGATTAAGTCGATTACATCGACCCCAGTGCGTAACTGGTACTTATTTAATCGACCCCAAAAGGATGAAAGGCAAAGTCGACCTCGGCAGAATTTGAATTCAGAACGTAAAGACAAGACGAAATACCGCTAAGCATTTCGCCCGGCGTGCTACCGATTCTGCCAGCTGGCCGCTAATGGTGCCAAATGTTTCTACTAACCAGCATATATGCTTTCTTTGGTTATATATGTACATGTATGTTCCTTGGTTATATATATGTCAGCCAGTATATTATTGGTTATGGAATATGTGTCAGAATGCCAGATGGTTTTGCACTGACTACTGCACTTCGCAATATTGATGACCACTCAATTTCTTTAAGAATGTTTTGCTTCCCTGCCCCACCACTCATGGACATATAGAACGGTTACAAATCACTAGTATTGCCTCAGTGTAACAGTTGGCATGAAATTATTGGTAACATTCAGTCCATTTATATTCCATAACCAATAATATACAGATTGACTGCCTCCGTCATATAAATTTATAAGCGATCACAGTGCAATGACTAGAAATAGTCTATTAAAGGGATGTATAAGCCCTAGACAGAAAAAAAGGTTTCCCTGTATGTGTGATACTCAAATCCACATCTCCCACATGCATCGAGGGTTTATACACCCCATTATTAGACTATTTCCTTTTGTCATTGCATAGTTATCAATTATAAGCTTATAAAATTCTATGACTTAACAGAATGGTAAAAAAAAAAAAAAAATGTTTACTATGGCACATATCTATTTTGTTAGCCTTTATGGCAAAGCTCAGTTTACAGGTGCAATCCCAATAATTTTTTGAAGGGAAGGCACAAGGTCAGAAGGGAATACAGTTCCAGGAGAAAAGGGCATAGCATTATTTAGAAGGGCACACCCTGGTTCAGTTCACAGGGCATTGTCATGACAAACTGTGCTCCTGAGCATTTAAACCCCGAGGTTAATTCCTCCTCAAAAGAATTCTCAATGGCCGGATAACTGAAGAGATGTTGGCATGGGTTCCCACCCCGGCATCCGAAACTCTGAATTTTATCATGGCTACCAAATAAGTGTCACACACAGAGACAGAGAGAGAGAGAAAAAGAGAGAGAGATAAAGAGAGAGAGAGAGAGATAAAGAGAGAGAGAGAGAGATAAAGAGAGAGAGAGAGATAAAGAGAGAGAGAGAGAGAAAAAGAGAGAGAGAGATAAAGAGAGAGAGAGAGATAAAGAGAGAGAGAGAGAAAAAGAGAGAGAAAAAGAGAGAGAGATAAAGAGAGAGAGAGAGAAAAAGAGAAAGAGAGAGGAAAAGAGAGAGAGAGAGAAAAAGAGAAAGAGAGAGGAAAAGAGAAAGAGAGAGAAAAAGAGAAAGAGAGAGAGAGAAAGAGAGAAAAGGAGAGAGAAAGAGAGAAAAAGAGAGAAAGAGAGAGAGAGAGAGAGAAAGAGAAAGAGAGAGAGAAAGGGAGAGAGAAAGAGAGAAAGAGAAAGAGAGAGAGAGAGAGAGAAAGAGAAAGAGAGAGAGAGAGAGAGAAAGAGAGAGAGAGAGAGAAAGAGAGAAAGAGAGAGAAAGAGA
>NC_068996.1:5994180-6002071 GCF_001194135.2 Octopus bimaculoides | reverse complement strand
AGAGAGAGAGAGAAAGAGAGAGAGAGAAAGAGAGAGAGAGAAAGAGAGAGAAAGAGAGAGAGAGAAAGAGAGAAAGAGAGAGAGAGAGAGAAAGAGAGAAAGAGAGAAAGAGAGAGAGAGAGAGAGAAAGAGAGAGAGAGAGAGAAAGAGAGAAAGAGAGAGAAAGAGATGATATGCGAGTGATATTAAAACATGAATTAGGCTTCATAACCTGGAATCTCAAAGTCAAAGATGACGTATATGAGAATGAGACGGAACAAGTGAACATGGGGCCGATAGTGATACCGACAGTCTCGGTGGATACAGTGGGGTCAAGATATCCCAACAGTCAACTTTTTATTGACAACTTACTGCATAACATTAATGAGAAAGAATTGCATTCAAATTAACACAAAGAATGGAGTTAGAAAAGTACCAATCTTTGGTTTTGTAGTATTTGATACTGTAAAACCTTCAGGTGTTAAAGCTAAAATAATGGTGAGCACAGGCTGACTGTCGAAGAAAAACTTGGTGCCAGCGGCAGCGGTCCAGAAGGCAATGAGTGGAAGAAGTGGTCGTGGTACTCTTGGAAGTGGCACTGCATGAGGTAGGATTATGGATGGCAACACGAGAGGTGGGTGTACTGGCATCCGGCCCTCGTCTTGTGACAGGAACGTGCCAGACAACTGAATTGAAGCGTTTCTGGTGCTTCATAAAAGTATGCGAGTCAGACAGGAAAGAAAAATAAATTACGAGGTGTCTATGTCGAAGTTGTATCGTCTTGCATGTCCAAATGGTCGCCAAAGCAACTGGGTGTACGTATTTTATATCAACTTGTGGAAACCAAAATAATTACCGTTTCGTATGAAAAAAAAAAACAAAAAAAACGCTGAGTTTTATTTTTCCCGTCTGCATTACCAATTGTATATATATATATTTATATACACCCGCATACCAAGTATTTTAGTAAACTTGAACGCTGTGTTTATTTTCATCTGTGACATTCCATATTTTCTGTGTATTACTGTCCTGGTGTCAAAATTAAAACCTCAGAGGCTGTACTATTTATTTATTATAATGGTCAGTTACCCACTATATATTTTGATCGAAAATTGATTTACAAGGCAGGAGAGAACGTAAATAAATCCGAATCTTAAATATTCGGCAGTTTTGTGTACCATAGTCGGAATTCTCAGGACTTCATTTTAAATTGATTCATTAATAAAAAGAAAAAATAGTTATTCACTTAGCTGTCCCATTCATGCAGAGCGTGAAGTATAATGGTTGATGTAGACACACACACACACACATATATTGGTTTGCGGTAGAATTCGAACCTATATATAATGTATTGGTTCGTGGTATAATATATATTAATATTTAGCAGAAGTATGCGTTGGCATATGGGCATAACAATTATCATGAACAATTTATTTTTCAAAGTATTATTCTAGTTAACAAAAAATATTGTTTTCTTATTAAAGTAAAAGGCTTTATCTAATAAAAAGCATTTTCAGAAATACAATTTTGAAAATAAAGTGTGTGCGTGTGTGTAATTACACAACCCAAATAGGCATATTTGGTTAGTGGCTTGAATGGAATTCGAAAACTGTTCCAAGTTACCTACTGTTCAATTAAAGTAATTAAAGCAGAACTTTTTCGAATTAGAATATAATTTTAGGTTATAAGAAATAATACTATACATAACGCATATTATACACCAAAGCTTGGTAAATTAAAAAGAAAGTCAATTTTTATATGCGAAACAAACGATAGACAATTTAAAAACAACATTTAGCAAGAACCTGACAATGTGTCGGATTAAAACACCCACAGCTTTAGTGGAATATGTTAGAAGCAAAACAAACATTTGCTAATATTTACTAGATTGAACTTATTTACAAAAATGCCTCAAAGAATATTATTGCTTCGTGAACCTATCACAAAATAATACTTAAAAGAAACAAATAGCAAAAGAATTTAGTCATAAAACAGTGAAATACAGAAAAAGAATATAAATATATAAACACCGTTTCTCTTTTTGGAAAGAGTTTCGAAGTAATTGGAAAGCAGCAAAAATATATTCTTCAGAAAAGAGCCAAAATTTTGGTAAATAGCTTTTTATAAACAAGAACGAGTTTAACTTTGATATATACATTTTTTTTTCTCATATGTTGTTCGTTTCGAGGAATTTACAAGGTAACGTTTGTCTATTTTAAAAGTAAATAAATATTTACGCCTTACCTTCATTTGGACAACTTTGAAGGGAATAATTTCGCAGAAAGAGTTTGCAAAATGCACATTCAGGTTAATAAATAGATAGCTGTAGATAAGTGTGTGTGTGTGTGTATATATATATATATATAGTCGCCGCTCTGATTCTACGACAACAACAGCTCCAACTGAAAAATGACGGAACGAAAGAAGTGCTTTATAACGTTAATGGAAGAAAAGAATTAATGCTGTGGGAGGGGTGGCATGGCCATAGACTGGGAAGCGGCGGCGGCATGGCAGCAGACGTAAAAGAGGTGGCGGTAACACACAGAGAAGAGGAGGCAACAGAGGAATGGCTACACATGAGAAGGAGGAGGCGGCGGCGGACCGTAGAGATTTCGCACGCACATGCAACAAAAAAGCATGCACTAACATGTTCGGCGGAGTTTACAAACAAAAAGGGGAAAAAACGTAGTTTATTTATTGTAGATCTGACTCTATCCTCAGTCACTAGCCAGAGATTAAATATTTTCATTTAATTTACAAAAATACTACACATATATACACTTACACATGGCGTTTAACCCTCGGTCAGGCCTTATTAATCAGAGTACTTCTATGATCAGACAATCCAACGACGACTGCCTGGAGGTTCCATGACCATGTGTACTTCCCATTTTTTTTTTTTTTTTTTTTTTTTTGGTGAGGTAAGGTATATAATTATAATTGTTTAAAGACAGCATGATATAAGAGGACTGGACTACCGTTTTTAGCATGTGTTAATCTCTCAAGTAGTGGTTCTTAACCATTTTCTTGCTTATGGGGGCCCCTTGATTCCTATTTTACTCGGGTGGATCCTCATAGCCATTCGATGTCTAAAAACTCCTCTATTATATTTTTACGATTATATATTATTAGGTATTATAGAAAATGTTTAAATATTTTGTGTAGTAATATTTGCCATATAGGTAATATAAGCGGTTTATAGCACAAATTTTAACAATAAAATCCTATATGGACCCCGGATGAGAACCTAGACTCTGGAGACTCACAGGGTCATACGCAATAAACCTTCGAATCAGCTGCAGCAAAAGATTTATGTATCCGAGAAGAACAATGGACGATAAATATTTCTTGTTAGAAATATTAGTATTTGTTAAAAGTCTGATGTTCTAACGGACTTTAGTAAGTTAATTGTACTGTTTAAATTATTTCCCCTTCTATCTGCCAGGTTTCAAATTTCACATAATTAATTGTAATTGTTGTAGGTGTTTAGGCTGCTATACGTCAACCCTAAATGCCTCCAAGAATGCATTATTCAATGTTTTCGGCTTTGTTATTCATTCCCCCTTTTTTTCGGGGGCGATAAAATAAAGTATCAGTCAAATACTTAGGTCGATGTAATTGATAAACCTCTCCCCCATCCCCAGGTTTCAGGCCTTGTTACTGTATAAGAAAGAATTATTATTGTTAAATGGATAGGGGGGAGATTTGAAGATAAGACTGCTGTTTCTAGTAGGTTGAACGACCATCTGGCAGTCTCTTCGTTTATACTTACACACATTTCCATTAACAATAAACTTTTAACAAATTGTGAGAAATCACTTCTATTTGCTTTATTAAAAAAAAAAAAAAACAATTAAAGTTATTGGTGTTTTTCATTTATATTTGTTTTGTAAAAAAAATATTTGTGTAATTTTCATTTATTTCATATCACGATTTTATATCATTTAAAAAAAATCTTTGCTATTCTTTTACCTGCCTATTATATATACACGTACACACGCGCCCACCTACATATAAATACCCTTGTATTGTCTAAATGTGTGTTATCGGTACTCTATATGTGTGTCTATGTATGCAAAGTATCGTGCTTGTAAATATAGGGTACCGCTAAGAATATTCGTCTACGTGTAACTTATTTCGTAGTTTACCTTGACAATGGTTTACGTGGCTATGTCTTGATAGTTTTTGTACCGTTTTGCAAAAGATAAACGCAAAAATGAATTTTTTTTAAAACTGAATATTACTGATATATTTTAAAATTACCTTGTTCGTGTTGCATCTTGGCGAGTTTTGATGGAGGAATTGGATATTTGTTTCGGCTGCGTGTCGTTCCCATATTAAAACCGAGTTACCATCTTAACTTTTCAATTAATCTGTTGTTGCTCGTGTTGATTGTCGCACTGGAAGTCATCTTAGTATATAATGGTGGCAAGTTTTACATCATCTGAAAAGTCATGAATTGAACTATGAGCCCTCTTGCATTCTGGGAGGTATCTGAGTGCTTGAATGACATTAGTCAGCAACAAACGTCGTTAAATTAAATGCTTCTATCTGGGCCATGATCGTGACCAGTCATGCTTTGTGTTGATGATTACTAGGGCTGTTTGCGTGTCAATGTTGTTGAATAGATAACAGAAAACTTCGTGTAATAATTGCGCAACACAGAGCATGATTTATTGTGCGGTATTAGTATGAAAAGATGTTCAGAAATGGCAATTAATATAAAGAAACATTTGGGTGGAGATAGTGTATGACCTGCAAAGAAAATGTTTGTTTAAAGTGTAACATTTGGGCTGGTTTGGGGGCTAATGCAGTTTCGCGCCTCTCCTTGAAAAATACATTTTTTTTTTTTAAATTGCTTATTGAATTTAAAAGTTTCAAAACATGGTTCAAAACATCCGGAATCTCTGTCATCTAAAACAGGAAAAAAAAAATTTTTCGAAAAAGTTCAGGATTTTAAACGGGGATGAGGGGGGGGGTTGCCTATTCATAATCTCCGACATCTAAAACGTAGGAATCTGAAAAAAAGCGAACTTTTGTTTAAAAATGCGTTTTTCAAGGAGAGGGGCGAAACTGCATTAACCCTCTGGTTTTAACATATTAAGCAAATATATGTAGTGCCGTGTCATGTCTCCCTCAATCGATATCCTGTAAAAACAGCTTGGGAGAACATGCAATTCGAAACTTAACTCAAGATACTTAGAAATGATGAGAGTGGAGTCCATCACACTGGTTCGCACGTTTCGAACCTAATGGGCACCTTTATTGACGAAAGGCCTTGCTCATGTAAAGTTCAGTAAATGATTGCGACTGGACGTTCTAAACTGGCAGAGGTAAAACTGAATTTCTCAAGAGTTAGCAGGATTGTCCGTGGTTATGGTCAAGTGGCAGTGCTGCTAAAACCGATGTTTGGAAGTACCAAAGTGGTAGTTGAGCAATATGTTGTCTACTGACAGAGACAGTGAGTCTGTAATATTTTCCAACTGGCATAAAACGTTCAAAGTTGGTTGGGCAGCAATTTGTTGAATTCAGCAGGTTACAATGACAGACATTGAGTTCCTGTTGCATGTCTTGGCTGCTATTTCTCTGTTGTTTAATAAACGCTGTCTGGAGTTGGTGTCATAGATGATGACACCAACTTTTGTGTGGCAAATTGAAACCCAGTCACAGATTTAACTGGCTGTAATTTCAGACAACAGAGCTTTCTAGGTGCTGGAAAGGTGACTTAAAATATAAGATTAAGGACTTTTGCACGAGTGAAAAATCATTTTTGGGAACTACACCTGAACTGCAAGAACCTTCATCTTCATATTGGTCGATTTATAAAACTGGGCTGGATGTCAAAAATAGAAATGAGGCAAGTGAAGATCAAAAGGCACTGGCTGTTATTGAATTTGTCAAAGTCGCTAATTATAGCGAGGTTTTTCTGAAGTCTTCTGCTATTTCTTCCATTCTTTTATGTTTGGGTTCAGCAAATGTAACTTAGGTTAGATGGTTGGATATTCTTTTCTACTCTAGGCACAAGACCTGAAATTTTGGGGAGGGGGTCCAGTCGATTAGATCGACCCCGGTATGCAGCTGGTACTTAATTTATCGACCCCGAAAAGATGAAAGGTAAAGTCGACCTCGGCGGAATTTGAACTCAAGAACATAGGCAGATGAAATACCGATAAGCATTTCGCTCGGCATGCTAATGATTCTGCCAGCTCGCTACCTTTAGATAGTTGGATATTTCCGAATGTAACTTAGTTCACCAATTATGGCAAGATTTTGCTAGGTGCTTGGATATTTGTTGTTCCCATATAAAATCCAAGTTACCATCTTAACTTTCCAATGAATCTGTTGATCCAGCATTGAAAGTCATTAGTGATTATTAGGAGAGGAGGGGTGCCAATGTTGCTGGATTATGTTGTCGAATAGGTAACAGAAAAATTCTTGTAATAACTTCACAACATTGAACAAACATTTGAACATGGTTTATTGTGCTGTTTTAGTTATGAAAAGATGTTCAGGCATTGCAATTAATATACAGAAACAGTAAGGTGGGGACTACTTTTAATATTCCAGCACTCTGTACCTGCATTCTTCATTCTGTCATTACTTTTCTAGGTTCAAAAAACTCAAGAATATTCTAGGATTCTGTGTCTAAATTTGTCATTCTAGTTTAATTTTTTTTCCCATGTAATTCTTTTTATTATAAGTAATTATATTTTCCTTTAGAATTGGAAAAAAATATGATAACACGGAATTTTGTCAGTGAACAGGTCGCGGTCTCAAAGTGACGAAAATATTTTGACAAACAAAATTTAAATGTTGAAGTGAATCTAACGGTCTTTGTGTGTTATTTTAAATGGCTTATAAACACCGGATTTTTATGATTTGACAGGCAAAACACATTCTACGCTGCAATTATAAATAGTTTTTAAATAAAGATTTTGTTCAAACTTAGAAATTAGCTAATGATTAAAAGCAGCTTCTGAACACAAATATATTTTTAAACATTTTTTAAATAATTCTAATTAACTAATTAATAACTTTTATTTTAATGAGTAAATTTTCCTATTTCAATATGTACATATTATAATGCAAAAACGAAACAATAAGAATGATTACAAAAATACAGGAAATCCCAATTTTCCTGATCAGTTTTTGTAAGTAGGGTTTTTCCCAAACTATTTTTGTAGATAAGCTCTTTCGTTTTGAGTTCAAATAATATGTTTCTCTTTTCATAGATAAAGAGAAATTTCTGGTATTTCCCCCATTTACCTTTACTATATGTCTCATATTTTTTCCGTTTTCTCTTTGTATGTATATATATATATGTATGTATGTGTGTGGTGCTTTCGTCAATATCATATTAAACATTGTCAAGGGAGAGGTCAATAAACACCGCACACATTTTCAAGTCAGCCATAACTAGCACTGTACTTTTATTCTTTTAATGGTTTCAGTCATTTGACTGCGGCCATGCTGGAACACTGCCTTTAGTTGAACAAATCAACCCCAGGACTTATTCTTTGTAAGTCTAGTGCCAAACCGCTAGGCTACGGGGATGTAAACACACCAACAGCGGTTCTGTCCAACTCATGCAAGTAGGGAAAAGTGGATGCTAAAGTGATGATGATGATGATTTACATATCTCCATATAGATACAGACATGTATGTACGCTTGTATGTATGTATACACACACACACACACACACACACACACACACATATATATATATACTTTATTTAAAAGCAGCAGAAATATAACAAAAGACTGTTACTCTGAGTTTCACGTTCCCGTTCATCGGACAGTTTTGTTGAAACTCAGAGTAACAGCCTTTTGTTATATTTCTGCTGCTTTTACATAAAGCATATTACTCTACCTCTGGTATTTGAGTACTCTTTTTTTCACCTTGTTGCACTT
>NC_068996.1:5993479-5994170 GCF_001194135.2 Octopus bimaculoides | reverse complement strand
ATATATATATATATATATACATACACACACACATGTACATTTACATACATACACATGCATACATACATATCTATATAAATATATTACAAAAATACAGGAAATCCCAATTTTCCTGATCAGTTTTTGTAAGTAGGGTTTTTCCCAAACTATTTTTGTAGATAAGCTCTTTCGTTTTGAGTTCAAATAGTATTTCTTTCAACACGTTTTCACATCAAGAATCTTGCACACCAAATACACATACGATATATGATAAGCTCCAGCCAAGCTAGCAACACGTTGAAAGACACTGTGTTCTGCTGTTTAAAAATCAAAATAGCAACCAGACAGCTCCGCTTTATTAAAAAATGCAAAAAAAAATTCAGTTTGTAGGGAATAAATGTTTGACTGTCGATCGTATTTGGAAGAGACTGACAGGTATTTGTATGTATGTGTTTATTTGTATGTATGTGTGTATTTGTACGTATGTATGTATGAGTGTGTATTCAAAAACATCTATATTTACACTTTAAAGTTGGTTTTCACACTCAACCCTGTTCTGCAGAATCAGTGTAGCGATGGGAGGTTTGTGTCCATCTGTACGTTCTGAGTTCAAATTCTGCCGAAGTCGACTTTGCCTTTCATCTTTTCGGGGTCTAAAAAATAAGTACCAGTTGAACACAGGAGTCAATATAATCTACTATTCTCCACCTGC
>NC_068996.1:5992052-5993244 GCF_001194135.2 Octopus bimaculoides | reverse complement strand
GTTAGTAAGTAAAAGTGTTTTAAAAAAGATTGTTAAATTTTCAGATTAACACCCGCACGATTTTCACTACAGTGTTAGAGTTGGGGTTTTAGGGTTAGGTAGGTAATCGTGCGGGTGTTAATCAAAAGATTTATGAAAAGATTTTCCAAAATACTCACAGTTTGTAGGGAATAAATGTTTGTCGATCATATTTGAAAAAGATGTGTGGATTCCCGCCAATTAGAATGAGGTATATATGTATGTAGTATTAAAATGAAACCATTAGAGTGAAACTATCTGTCATTACACTATCGAAATGTGATTGTTTCAGTTTTGATACTGAAATAGTTTTCTTTTACTGTCAGTGTTTCTCCTTGCTTTCTTTTTGTAATTGTTGTTGGATTGTTCGTAAAGGTTCATAAGAGAAAGTAGGAGTTGAAAGGATTTGTAGTAGAAAGAGGAAATTAGATTTTATTAGGGGGGAAAATATTTATTTGTGTATTTTTATGGATTTTATTGCCTTTCTGGCACTTGTACCCATGGCATGTGTAACGATTTTCGAGCGAGATTGTTGCCAGTGCCCCTGGACTGGCTCTTGTGCGGGTGGCACATAAAATATACCATTTTGAGCGTTGGCCATTGCCAGTACCGCTTGACTGGCCTTCGTGCCGGTGGCACGTAAAAGCACACACTACACTCTCTGAGTGGTTGGCGTTAGGAAGGGCATCCAACTGTAATTGCAGCCGAATCAAGTGGAGCACCATGAGGTGGAGTGTTTTGCTCAAGAACACAACACACAGCTTCTCTGGGAATTGAAACTACAATCTCACAATCATGAATGCATGATGTATATTTGAATGTGCGTTTGTATGTAAAAGAATGCAAATAACAAAATCCAGTTTTCATTTAATCTTTCTTTTCTTTTGAGAGACAACTGGAAAGAGTTTACATTTAGGTTGTGTACCCTACTCTCAATTTAATGACTTTGATATTTTAAATCGCATGGTGTTGCTCCATATGTGTTTGTGTGTGTGTATGTGTGTATATATATATCATCATCATCATCATCATCGTTTAACGTCCGCTTTCCATGCTAGCATGGGTTGGACGATTTGACTGAGGACTGGTGAAACCGGATGGCAACACCAGGCTCCAATCTAATTTGGCAGAGTTTCTACAGCTGGATGCCCTTCCTAATGCCTATATATATATA
>NC_068996.1:5990595-5991672 GCF_001194135.2 Octopus bimaculoides | reverse complement strand
ATATATATATATATATAAATAATTTATGTGTGTGCGCTGGTGGCAAGTAAAAAGTGCCCACCACACTCTGCTAAGTGGTTGGCATTAGGAACGGCATCCCGCTGTAGAAACCATACCATAACAGACAATCAGAGTCTGAACAGCTCCCTGCTAGCCAGCTCCATGTCAAACCATCCAACACATGCCAGCATGGAGAGCAAGCATTAAATGATGATGATGATGACGATGATGTGTGTGTGTGTGGAAGCACATGGCTTAGTGGTTAGATTGTCACACGCATGATCATAAGATGGTGGTTTTGATGTCTGGCTAATGTATTGTGTTCTTGAGGGAAACACTTCGTATCACGTTGTTCCAGTTCATTCAGCTGACAAAAATCGGTAATCCTGCGATGGAACAGCATCCTGTCCAGCCCACTTATGCGTACCTTTCCTTCATTGGACACTAAACTCTGCGAAGACCTGTTGAGGCAAATGAAATTGATCCAAATTCGACAACTAGCACCCATGCCAACCTCTCCTTCATTGGACACTAAACTCGGCTTGCAAAGACCTGTTGGGGCAAGTGAAATCGAAATTGTGATTGAACTAAATTTGATGACTGGCACCCGTGCCAGTGGAGCGCTAACAGCACCATCCAAGCATGATTATTGCCAGAGCAGCTGTCTGGCTTCTATGCCAGTGGCACGTAAATAGCACCATTTGAGCTTGATCGGTACCAGCACTGCCTTACTGGCACGTTAAAAAACATTCCAGTGAGGTCGTTGCCAGTGCCACTGGACTGGCTCCTGTGCAGGTGGCATGTAAAAAACACCATTTTGAGTGTGGCCGTTGCCAGTACTATGTGACTGGCCCTCGTGCCGGTGGCACATAAAAGCACCCATTACACTCTCGGAGTGGTTGGCGTTAGGAAGGGCTGTAGAAACACTGCCAGATCAGATTGGAGCCTGGTGTAGCCATCTGGTTTGCCAGTCCCCAGTCAAATCGTCCAACCCATGCTAGCATGGAAAGCGGACGTTAAACGATAATGATGATGATGTAATTGAATAGTTTGTTACTTATAATTGTAATTGAATAG
>NC_068996.1:5988225-5990407 GCF_001194135.2 Octopus bimaculoides | reverse complement strand
TTTTTTCAGGATTAGAATTACTGAAGCATGGAATAAACTACCAACATCAGTTGTTAGCTGTTAAGACACTACATCCTATAAAACTTCCATGCTTCCTGAGATTCGCCAACAGGCATCAGGTGTAGTGTACCTGAGCACTGTATACAATAATTTCAGTTGTGTTTGTTTGTCCATGGACAAGATATCTCAAGAACCACTGGATGGATTTGGATGAAACTTTCAGGGGTGTTTGGCCTCATGACTGGCACAAACTGATTAGACTTTGACATCGATCTGGTACCAGACAAGGATTCTGGATTATTTTTCCGTTTTTTTTTTACTTAATTTTTGAGAGCAGTTGGGTTCTTTTTTAGTATTCTCGTTTGTGAGAGCAGTCAAGTTTATTTCAGATATTTCATATTAAAAATCATCTCTGGCTAATCGTTGAGAGGACGTTCGTGTTGCCTTGGGGGAAGTTTGTGCTCTCTGAGTGCTCTTGTTATCATCATCATCATCATTATCACCATCATGATTATTATTAAGCCAGCGAGCTGGCAGAATCATTAGTGTGCCAGGGAAAATGCTTAGTGGCATTTCGTCTGTCTCTATGTTCTGAGTTCAAATTCCACCAAGGTTGACTTTGCTTTTCATCCTTTTAGGGTCAATAAAATAAGTACCAGTTGCACACAGGGGTCAATGTAATCGACTAGTCCCCTCACCCAAAATTTCAGGCCTTGTGTCTTTAGTAGAAAGGACTATTGTTATTATAAAGGATGAGGAGAATGAAGTACTGAAGAAAGTTCTGTTCACTGAGAGAATGGAAGAAAGGCCAGCAGCAACAACAACAACAATATCAATATTTCCAGCAATGGCAGCAGCCAGCAGCAATAAGCAACAACAGTGGCATATCCATTACCAGCAGCACCGGAAACTTCAACATTGCTCTTGAAATACAAGTAAAGTCAATGGCCAATAGGACTACTAACTCTGGTATTGTTGCCATGAAAACTAAAGGAAATGCGACCTGCTCTAATGTTCCAGAGAAGAGCTGTGAGCAATCAATACTGTTGTCATGAACGGCTTTAGTAACGAGATCGCCATCAAACACAGCAAATAGACATAGGCAAAAAAAAAAAAAAATGTGTGTATAATAAGTGCATTTCGTTTTATATATCACCATCATCACCACCAGTACATGAATGAGAACCGCTGCTACCACCACCACCACCACTGCTGCCTCTGCCTTCGCTGCCGCCACCGCCACCACCATCATCGTCGTTTTAAATGCCCACTTTTTCATGCTCACTTGAGTTGGATGAAATTTGCTAAGGTAGAATTTCTGCAGCCAGGTGCCTTTCTGGCCCCTTAACACTTACCTGTTCTTAGATAAGGTAAATATTTCTTCAAGGCCAGATATGTTTTCATGGAAGTTTGGAAATGAAGAACATCACTTGTATGATGGTGGCACTCGTTTACAACAATTGTGCGATGTTAAGCAGGCATTAAACTCACACATGTGCACGTATAGATGACAGTGCCAGGCTTCTTTCAGTTTCCATCTACTAAACTCACTCACAAGGCTTAGGTTGGTCGAAGATGATAGAAGTAAGCACTTGTATGTCTCTCCATCCACTAATCCATCCATCCATCCATCCACCCATCCACCCATTCATCCATCCATCCATACACCCATCCTCCCATGCATGCATAAATATGGAGTGAGAATGAGAACATTATTAAAATAATGGCCTCTCTCTCTCTCTCCCTCCATAGTGGCATAGAATAGATGGACTGTTATGGTTCTAGTTAATTCTTATTCAGTATTACTACCTTCTTAGGTTGAAAATCAAGTCTTACTTGTATGTTCCATGCTAACTATTCTACCAGCTCACTGCCTTAAATATTATTATTGTTATTATTATTATTATTATTATTATTATTATTATTATCATTATTATTATTATTATTATTATTATTATTATTATTATTATTGTTATTTTTATTATTGTTATTATTATTATTATTATTATTATTATTATCATTATCATTATTATTATTATTATTATTATTATTATTATTATTAGCTGCAGGAGAAATACCTAGCTAAGGATAAACCTCTGTACCTGGCTTTCGTTGACATGGAGAAAGCCTTTGACAGGGTCCCCCGATCCCTTATCTGGTGGTCAATGAAGAAACTTGGGAT
>NC_068996.1:5983325-5986348 GCF_001194135.2 Octopus bimaculoides | reverse complement strand
GTTGTCCAGAAAGTTCGTGCCGATTTTTAAAGGAAAGAAAAAGGTCAATAAATACTTGCCATTACATTTTTAATCAACCAAATATGAACCATTTTGTTACACAATGCATCTTCATCTTCCCTTTAACTTGAAAATGCCCTCTTCCCATAATTGAGGTGGTTTCATGGCAAATAAGTAGAAAGGTAAGCTACTATAAATCGGCACAAACTTTCCGGACAACCCAATATTATTATTGTTGTCATTCCACTGAGGTCATCTTAACCTCTCATCCCTTCAGGGTCAGTAAAATAAGTACCAGTTGAGTACTGAGGTCAATGTAATTAACTTCTTTCCTTCCACGAAATTGCTGGCCTTGTGCCAAAATTTGAAACTATTATTATTATTGTTATTAATGAGGAAGTGAGCTGGCAGAATCATTAGCACACTGGACAAAATGCTAACTGTCTTTACATTCTGAGTTCAAATTCTACTGAGGTTGACTTTGCCTCTTCTCCTTTCAAGTTTGATCAAATAAGTACCAGTTGAGCACTGGGGTTGATGTAATTGATTAGCCCCTTCCCCCAAAATTTTGGACCTTGTGTCTATAGTAGAAAGGATTATTATTGTTATAAATTGTCATTCTATCAAAATTTGGTGTTAAAGTACAATAAAATAAAGAAAAATATATTTAACCATTTTTAAGACTAATGCACTTTATAGTTTAGAAAAGTGAAGTGATACTTGTTAACTAATGTGAGGAGTATGGTTCAGTATTTGGCATTTTCAAAAGGAAACTTGTGTCTTTAACAACAATGACACATGAAATATAATAAAAATGATCTGAATAGAAGAACGTCAGTGGCTTTATAAAAAATAATTGCATTAATATTTAAAAGAACTTCAAATATTATATCTTAATGTTCAAATGTTATTTTAGGAAGTCTAAGAATATTTTATGTCTTTATAGTTGTTATTCTTGAATAAAAGAGAAATATTTTTGATATTTTAAAAGGAAAATGTCACTGATTTCTGTAAAAAAAATTTCTTTCTTAAAACTGTTTTGTATTGATCAAAATGCTTCAGAAGCATTTTTCATTCCTAGTTTTTTTTTTTTATAAATATGTAGTGGGCACACGAAAGCAGCAGTGTTGTGTATTAAACAAACTTTTAGAATAGTTCACATATGCTTGGAATGTATTTAATTATTGAAGTTTGGTGTGGAAAAAAAAATTCTTGCTTTAGTCAACAGTGTTGAAACACCGACCGTCATCTCAGGGCGCCTTCTGTTGACTGTTGAACGTAATTCTACTTGGTTATCATCAGCACCAGGTACTACAAGAATGACAGAGACAACCCTGAGACAAATTTGGAAGCAATGATTTCCTGATTAGAAATTCAGCCAAAATTATCAACTGACTACCTGTAATCTGCTATGAGGCTTGAAGAAAATAGGTAGTTAGAAGTGACCAAGTCAGTCAGTTACATTCAGTTTTAGTTATTGTTGACTTCCTCCTCCTCCTCCTCCTCCTCCTCATCATCATCATCAATGTCATTGTCGTCGTCTCGTCGTCGTCGTCATCATCATCATCATCGGCATCATCATCATTGTCTCGTCGCCGTCATCACCACTACCACCACCACCACCATCACCACCATCACTACCAACATCATCATCATCATCATCATCATCACCATCACCACCATCACCACTACCACCATCGCCTGCTTAAGCATGGTTTCTATGGCTGGATACCCTCTTCCCAATGCCAACCACTTTGCAGAATGTACTGGGTGCTTGTTATGCACCATCACCAGTGATATTATGGTGGCAGCAGCACTAGTGCTTTATATGACGCCAGCACAGTTGCTCTTTATGTAGAACTGGTACTGTTCTCCTGGCATCAGTGCTTTTTATATGGCACTAGCATTGGTTTTTCTCTCTTTATGTGGAACTGGCACAGGTGATTTTTTACATGACACTGGAACAGTTCTCCCTTTTTATGTGGCACTGGCACAAGTTGACTAAGTTGTATATCTAACCCTTCTCAGACCACAGATTGTCTTTATGAAATTAATGGAGTTCTTCATAATTACTTCCCATTTTTCCTTTTTCTAACTTTTTAAATTCCATTTGAAATATGGAGAAAATACTGTGTATAAGAAGTGTGAAAGTGCCTCAACCAAAACTTCAAATTTCCTGTAATTAATGTTGCCAACATGAAATTTATTTTAAACTAATAAAAAGTTATTAAAGCCAACACCCACTCCTTTTTTTTTTATTAATTTAGGTTTTAATGATTCTACAAGTTTCCCATAGTGTTTGTGCTGTTTTTTTTCTTTTTTTCTTTCACATAAGGTCAGTGATCGTGTTTTTTTGCAGGGCCTCCAAGATTGGTTGGTAGGAGAGTAAAGATCCCCATCAGTCATGAATGACCATGGGATTGTGCCTAGAAAGTTCCCTTTCAAGGCACAAGTCTGGGCAAGGTTGTTTATGGAAGACCAGCAGTCGCCTATGCATACCAGACACCCCTCTCCACACCACCGATATTTTCCAAAGGAAAGGCAAAGGGGCCAATACAGCTTGGCACCAGTGACATCGCAACTCAATTCTAACAGCTGAGTGAACTGGAACAACGTGAAATAAAGTGTCTTGCTCAAGAACATAACACGCAGCCCGGTCCGGGAATCAAACTCACTACCTCATGATTGTGAGCCTGGTGCTCTAGATAACCTTAAACCAAACACTTGGCCTAGATCTCTGCAAAAGAGTGGATTTCACTTAAGATCTCCAAAGATGATGAAGTGGAGTTAACCTGGGTGATGAATTAAGCCTATCAACTAAAGAGGCTATAATGAGACTTGAACTCAGGAAGTAAGAAACCAGAACAAATACCTTACATGGGGTTGCTGAAAAGTTCCTGGCTTTGGGTAAAAGAAAATACAGGAGGATCAGTTAATTATGATTTTATTCACCATATTCTCCTCTCAGATTCACACACTTATTGGCAGTGATCCTTTAGTTTTTCTAAGCCCTGGAAAAGAAC
>NC_068996.1:5976337-5979803 GCF_001194135.2 Octopus bimaculoides | reverse complement strand
TATAACTTCTAAATAATTTAGTGTTAAATAAGTTATCTATTAAAAATAATCTATAAAGAACCAAATGAATAATATAAAAAACAAGAATACATATTATTTTCAAATAGTAGAAAATCTTTAGCAAAGTAAAAAACAGTACTTATCCATATTTTTCCGTAATTTTTATTATATTTACCTTATGATATTTACTTTACTTTATATTATACTCATTTATTGTGCTTTTAATTATTAATTTTTCTATATGTGATAGTGGATTTTCATCGATGAGTTCTTGTAACTTGGTTATTTTCCCTAAAACTATATATATATATAAATAGTCGTCACTACCTCCCCGTGCCGGGAGTGGGTAATTTGCGCACCTACTGCCTTCCTTGGATGTGGTAGCCATTTTGCATGCTCCCTCTCCGGAATCGAACCCTGATTCCCTGATTTGTATATATGTATATACAAAGCACCATCCGAATGTGGTCAATGCTCACCCCACCCCCTACTGGCTCCCGTGCTGGTAGCATGTAATAAGCACCATCTGAATGTGGCTGATGCCAGTGCCGCCTGACTGACTCCTGTGCTGGTGGCATGTAAAAAGCACCCACTACACTCACAGAGTGGTTGGTGTTAGAAAGGGCATTCAGCTGTAGAAACGTTGCCAGATCAGATTGGAGCCTGGTGAGGCCTCCTGACTTGCCAGTCCCCAGTCAAACCGTCCAACCCATGCCAGTATGGAAAATGGACGTGTAACGATGATGATGATGATGATAAGAAGAGTGGATGTGGTCTCATGGATGATAAAAATAAATGAAGACCTGCACATGGTTCCATTTACTTGGGAACCATTTGTAGCAAAGCTTTGAGTTACAGATCTCCAATCATCACAATAATGTTATTGTAGTTGTTGTTGTTTGGGCCAGTGGTTCTCCCTTGAGGGTCCATATAAGGTTTTTGGGGGTCCATGTAACAAAATAGTGAATTGGGGATCCACAATTGTATTTCAAGGGCCCCTGAATAAATTTGGCTTCAGATGTATGTATTGGTATTTATTGCTAGGATTCTTTCTCTAACATTTTACATTGTTCAACCTACACAATTTAATGCGTGAAGAACAAAATAAGAATTTTGAAAGCAGTTTCTATAAAACTAATTTTTAAACATTGAATGGATATGGGGATCCACCAGGATAAAATAGTAATCAAAGGGGTCCATAGATAAAAAATGGGTTGAGAACCCCTGATCTAGATCATCTCTGATTCAACAGACATAGGTTTAAGGGCATTCTAGCCATGACCATCTCTTTTTGTCTGTTAGAGACTAAATTATTGATTTATTCCTTTCCAAACGATCCTGCCTGAACCCCTCCCCCAGCTAGTTCCAAGATACAAATTTCATTTTCAAGTCATTTCTTTAAAACCTTTAATGAAAATTTCATGTTTAGTTTTATGTTCAAAACACCAGATTAATTAACGACAGTTATTCCAGTAAATTCTTCATTATTTTCAAAATTACTTGAAACAAAGGAGGCACAAGCGCTTTCATACAAACATACAGTAATACCTCGATATAAGGGTTTATTTGTTCTTGGAGATCATTCCTAAAAGAAAAACTCATAAAGCAGAGCAATAATTTCCCATAGTAGCAATGTTATAAATCATAATTCATTCCCAGAAAAATATTTTACCAATAAAATTCATAATACTTGTAAAGAAATGGCAATTAAACAACAGCAGATTGTAAGGAATATTTTATGTAAAGTAAAAAGAATGTTAAGATTATTTATAATAAAAAAATATTATTATTATAATCATTTTCTGAATCACATTTTTGAATAATTTTCTGCATCACTCGTACTAGATTCATGCACACTGTCACTTGTAGATGCGACTGCCGATTCACAAGCACTCATATACGGACTTGTAGATTTCTTTTTAAAAAACAAGCTTAGAGTTGTTTGCTTAGAAGCTTTTTAATGCTCTCTATAAGTTTTATGCCATCATTTTACTCTGTTGCTATAAGCAGCTGTATAGACATATCAGAACCAGTGTTGCCACATGTTGTGACATGTTGCCACATGTTGTGACATGTTGTGACATGTTGTGACATGTTGTGACATGTTGTGACATTTTTGCACACACAAAATGGAGTTCCACCTTTTTACATCTATTATAAAATAAAACTCATAAACCTGGGGTCTCATAAAGTGGATCCTCATAAAATGAGGTATTACTGTATATATATGGACCTTCCTGTTTATCAAATCCACTCACAAGGCTTTGGTCATCCTGAGGTCATAGTAGAAAACATTTGCCTTAGCACCCACACTGTGGGACCCGACTCATGAAACCAAAGAATTAAGGGAGAGTTGGTTGTTATTTCTAGCAAGTTTATACAGCCATGTACTGGCACCCACATAGATAAAAAAAACAAAACATATTTAAGTTGAATATAGCTGTGGTGTATCTTTATGTCACATAAGACTGGATCTGCATCTGAAAAAGTTTTCTCTTAGCCAAGATACAGACCTGGGTAAGTTTTTCTTTTTCCTTATGCAAGACAACACCAGCAGTTGATCATACATGGCAAAAATCTTGTCTAAGAGAGAAGTAATAACCAAAATAACTATTCTACTTCTAAATTCAAATTTACGATGAAAGTAAACTGTTATATGGACTGTTGGATATGTTATTCGTCTGACGTTCCGTGTGTCACTGTGGTTCGTCTGAGTTCATTGTTTCATTGTTGTTGTTCTGAATGACTGGGGTAGTAAAATGTCATTGATATATATGGCGGACATGATTCTTGTTTATTTACAACGAACATTGGGTGAGTGCGTTCTTTGTATGTAATTGAATAATAAATGTAATAGTTAAATTGTACAACTCGTTGTCTTTTCTCTGCGAGTCTCCCGAGGGAAATATAACAGAGTTGATTGGCGTCGCCGATAGGATTACATGCTTACTTTACCGTAAAATTATTCATCGTAATAACAATGGCTGAAAAACAGACAGTAAAACTTATTAAATTGTTTAGGGAACAAATGGACAAGCAAATGCAACAACATCAGAGAGATATGAACACTCTGTTAAAACTGTTTGGTGCTCGACAAGTTGAAGGCGATCTCAGTGGCTATTTTTCAGCTGCTTCGACAACAGTGTCGATTCCACCATTTGCTGCATTTGATTCAGCGACAGAACTATGGCCTGATTACTGGTCAAGATTCCGTACGTTTGTGGCTGCTAATGCTGTACCTGAACAACGCATGGCACAAGTGTTCCTGACCAATCAGACTGCTACTGTTTACAAGCAACTTGCTAATCTGGCTACCCAACAAAAACCGCCTAAAGATATCAACAACTTGACAATGGACGAAATCGTTGACTTCATGAAAGAACAGTTCGACCCAAAACTTTTCATTGTGAGAGAGCGTTTCAAGTTTTGGAGTGATATGCAGCGGAAGCCAAGCGAAACTCTCCAG
>NC_068996.1:5969356-5972979 GCF_001194135.2 Octopus bimaculoides | reverse complement strand
ACCGACATCCTGTGGATTCTCTCCAAGTGAACTTTTGAATCACCGGCAGATACGAACAAGGATTGATTCTCTGCTGCCATCGCCAGCACACATTGCTCAAGGCAAACAGTCTAAGGAAGCAGATAAGTCTCAGGTGACTCCAAGCTCGGCTGATGTCGCTAAAGTTATCAGGCAGTACAAGGCCGGAGATCCTGTGTATGCACTATACTATGGACCTCGCCGAGACAAAGATCCCCGATGGGTACCAGCGATCATTAAGAAGTCATTGGGTACTCGCTGCTTTAACATGAAAGTCATACCTCATGGCCTGATGTGGAGACGACATTGGGAACAGCTGCGACCGCGGTACACAACTGAGGAAGACAATGAACCTGGTGATGCAGAAAACACTGTATTTCAATTTGCAACAGATCACCCGATGGAGATCTCGGAAACTGTGCCACTAACTCAAAGACAAACCAGACCCAAGACCATGTTACCCGCTCCAGAGTATGGACCAGACAACCCAAGACGGTCCAAGAGAACCCGTAAAACCCAAGAGAGACTTTGCTGTTGATACTTCTTGTGTAGCATCAATTTCAGTGGGGAGGTGTTATATGGACTGTTGGATATGTTATTCGTCTGACATTCCGTGTGTCAATGTGGTTCGTCTGAGTTCATTGTTTCATTGTTGTTGTTCTGAATGACTGGGGTAGTAAAATGTCATTGATATATATGGCAGACATAATTCTTGTTTATTTACAACGAACATTGGGTGAGTGCGTTCTTTGTATGTAATTGAATAATAAATGTAATAATTAAATTGTACAACTCGTTGTCTTTTCTCTGCGAGTCTCCCGAGGGAAATACAACATAAACAAACAAAGTTTGATCTTTTTTAGAAGCGTTGAGATGTATTGTAAGAACAGAAATAAATTTATTTCTCAAACGCGTGATAATGCTATAAATAGCGTGATCAGGATACTTCAGTATTACAATGCTTCAAGTGAACTACAATGTTTTTTATATTTTATTTTATTTATTTATGTTGGGATAAAGGGAGAGTTTGTAGCGAGACAGGAAAGATCTTTTGGCAAAGGGTATCACCAGTCTAGTGAAGGGGTCACTGGCATGATGAGTTTGCTGTCTTCATAGCTAATGTGTAGCTATAGCTCAATGGAGTGTTCACAGTTTGGTTGAAGTGATGGCGTCAGCAGTAGTAGCTTGTCGATACTGTGTCTGTGTGTTTGTTCAATTGTAATTGGAATACAGAGACAGATGGACAAAACTCAACTTGTTCAATAGCAAAGTTTTATTCACAGCAGTGGGTTACGTATAATGTAAGATGCCTTGTATAAGATTCCTGTAAAGAAGTAAGTTTTATAGAGATGTCTGTAGTGTAGTAGCAGTGAATGAATGAATGTGTGAGGACATTAGATGTAATTTGTGTATATAAAAAGAGACTTGATAGAAGTGTTTCTAGTAAACCATGAGAGATGATGGCACTGAGTTTGGTCGATTCTGCTGGCGCACGTGGAAGAAGGGTTGTTCTTGTGGGAGAAACGCTAGTGCAAACGTGATAATCTAAACTACCAGCCGGGAGTACTTTGAGAAACGAAGTAAAGGACCTCAATTAAACATAGCTGGAGTCACATTATATAAGCGACAATCGGACATAGTCGAGGGAGCCAGTTTATTCTGCCAATCACAGACCGAATAGAGCTGTAAACTTACAGTGTCGTTTGAACCTACTTGAGATTAAAAATGTATGTTTTAAACTAATGCTAGTACAGACATACTACAATCTATTTTGTTGCTGTGACATAGTTCAGTTCCACTGTGGAGGATTCCAGCCGATCAAAGCTGGAGGTGTATGAATAAAATGACAGTGATCTGCCTTAGCTGAAGGAATTCACTTCAGCAGTGAAGTATCCGTTTCAAACTAGCTACAGATTTGACAGCATAGAAGCAATATCTCTTTCTTCGACATGTCACATTTTCTGTGTCCACTGCCAACTACATACAACTCTTTTGTTTAATATCAGCTTCATATAAACCTCAATGTATATAGTAAGTCATGTAATTTTCCCTGTCTCACATACACATTTATTTGGTTCCCATTCATATACAAGATTAATCCTCGTTACCACTCGCTAGCACTCATTACACTACTAAAATAAATTTCAATGTTTTTGTTTCATAAACTTGTCTTCTGAATATTCTTTATTCATGCTTCTTTAACAAATCACTGAAAATGGATTATTTCAATAAACTAAACACGTTACAACTGGAACACATTACATATAGGTGACCCAATTTACATAAGCGACCATATGTTACAAGTTATTGTTAATGTTTGTTGGTCCTCCTCCTCCTCCTACAACAGTGTATAGGAAAGTGGGTTATACATCTTTAGATTGTATACCTGACTTCCTACTATAAAATTAAGAATATAACGGAACGCTGAACTCCAGACTATCAACTTAAACAACATTTATTCAGGTGGTAAATATGTACATCTTTAGTTCTTGTTGTTACAGCTTCTGTGTGTATGAGCATAGTTGTGGGGACGTTGTTCTGTAGTTGTGAGCGAGCTGTCTTGTGTAAGTCCGAAAGATGTAGAGACAGCTTAAACACACGTCCATGCTCAATCGCTGGCCAGCGAGAAAGAGAATGAATTGAGCGGGAAACGCTTGCTTGTTTTATTCTACGCATGCGTAAGACTACGCATGCGCAGGCGTTACTACAAGTGCAATCAATACAGTTCAGTTTGAACTTATGAAGACTGAAGGTATTGTCATCAGAAGACAAAGAGTCAAGACTGATATCACAAGGTACCCCAGGGTATCTTATTTGATGTTCAGATGGGTACCTTGTGGTACTGATTCACAGCTCAGGTTTGATACTTTATTGAGTTACACTGAAAAGATGAAAGGAAAAGTTGGGTTTGTCATGGTGAGATTTGAATGCAGAGCACAGAGAGTATTCTGGACTGGCGCTTCATTATGGGCCCTGAAATGTTGAAAGCAAATTTGACCTTGACGGGATTAGAACATAGAACATGCAGGTGTGTGTGCATCTTCCCCATACATACACACACATGTGCATGTATGCTCACATACATACATGCATACACACATACATACAAACACACACACACACACATATATGCACACACATGCATACACACATGCATGCATACATACATGCATACACACATACATATATACATACATACATACACACACACACATACAAACATAGATACACACACATCTATGCACACAGAGGCATACACACATGCATGCATGCATACATCCATGCATTCATACATACATACATGCATGCATACATATGATGATGGCTGTCCATTCGTGACTGAGGAAGACTATCACTGACCATCAAGGACATTGTCTGCTCTGACAAATTTATATTTTACACTTATGTATCTGCTGGTGACTAATGAGCCCAACTCTTGATAAACATACCTGTCCACAGAGACAAACACACACACACGAATGTACATATATACATGCATACATACATACATACTCACATACATACTTACATACATGCATATATATACATACTTACATATATGCATTTATATATATGTATATATATATATATATATATATATATAT
>NC_068996.1:5967917-5968790 GCF_001194135.2 Octopus bimaculoides | reverse complement strand
GATCTCTTTTAGCAGGAGGTAGGATGGCAATTTCTGATGAAGCAATTGCTGGCGATCTGTTGCTACACAGTTTTGTCAGAATTCTATCAGATTAGGTAGAATATGTTGATGCACCACTTTGCATTATGTTCAAAGTAGCTTCTAGAATGTGGTGAATTGCTGCAGTCTGTTGCTGTCATTTTAAACTGGTTGCTTTCTTTCCCCAGCAAACTCTCTTGTTTGGAGGCATAATCTATGTATGTATTAAACAGAACAACAAAAGTTATAATAGATGGCAGGGTCGGTAATTTTCACATTTCTGTAATTTTTCAGATTAACACGCGCACGATTACCCAACCCTAACCCTAAACCTAACACTAACCCTAAACCCTAACCGTAACCTTAAAACCCTAACCCTAAAACCGTAACACTAACCCTAATCCTAACCTTAGACCCTAACCCTAACCACCTAGTGAAAATCGTGGTATATTTACCAAACATTGATGTGAATGTTTTGTGAGAGAGAAGAGGAAGAGAGAGAGAGAGAGGGGGGGAGAAAGGAATGGAGATGGTAGCAATGAAGAGAGAGAAAGTGAGAACGGAAGACAGTTATAAAATAGCAATGCGTGCACGTGTTTATATAAGAAACACAGAAACTAAATCTTATATCAAAAATGTTGAATTGTGTATGTGTTTATGTGTATGTTGTTGTCACAGATCACGTATGTGTGGTCGTGTGTGTTTTTACGTTTCTATGTTATGAAAAATATGTTAGAGGTAGAGGAAAGGTATTAAATGAGAGAGAGGAAGAAGAAGTAAGAGTGTAAAATGTAACCAAGTTAATCTATGACTTTGTATGTATCACTTTCTCTCTCTCTTTCCCTCTCCCTCTTT
>NC_068996.1:5965550-5967124 GCF_001194135.2 Octopus bimaculoides | reverse complement strand
ATCTCTTTTACTCTTTTATATATATATATATATATATATGATCAGAAAATGGAGGAAAAACAACAAATTGAAGTGTATCTTTCGTGCTAAGAAGCCATTATTTAATTAGTTAAGCAAGGTGAAGGTAAGAGTGAGTTTACAGCTGTTACTGTGTACCATATTGAGGTAAATATGTATTTACCTCATTGCAAATAGTAGACGTCATCAGAACAAAGAAGGCAGAGATAGAGAAAGAGGAGAATAGAGCGAAAGATAGAGGGGGAAATCGAAAAAGGAAATGTTCAATGATTCGAAGGGCTTACATTTTAGTTAGGTTCAAAGTTCATTAAATCTATTGTGAGGTAGATAAAGAATAGAGGTTGGTTGAATCTGAAGTCTCGTAGTTAGTTATATATATATTTATTGGTTCCGTACCAACTTGGATTATGAATTAAAGTTCGTCTACACTTACAATTTTTTTTCCTTTCCTTATATTTCATTTACTGTTTATGCAAATACTGAATTTTCTTTTTATATATATTCTTTACTTGGACTGTACCAGCGGACTTGCATGTTTGACATCCCTTTGAAGGATTTCGGTGCTCACTTCTTTTATATTTATATATAATAATAATAATAATAATGAAATTATTTTATACAGTGCTCAGGTGCACTACAACTTGTCAAAAGTGCGTATAAAGCATATGCAGTAATGTACAAATATCTGGAAAGTAAACAGTGTATGAGTCAGATACATGCTTGCGTGTGTATGGAGGGGAGAAAATCAGGTGTAGTGTTGACGAATCTCAGGAGGCATGGAAGTTTTGAAGTATATATATATATATATATACTAACAGTCACCTGGCTTTCACCCCAGTCTGTACTGTACTCAAATGTATCAATAAGACTTTTATTGTAATGCCCATGAATCAGATCATAGTTAAAGACTGCTGGTCGCCACTCTTCATTATAAAAAGGTCTAAATTCTAACATGACTTGTTGTCGCTCTGGTGTCTCATGTTTCCTCAAGTGGGCTTGTCTATTGGCTTGATATTCCAATCTCTGTTGTTTCTACTCTGGTGTCTCTTGTTCTCTCAAGCAGGCTTGCTGGTTGGTTCAAACAGAAGTTTTGCTTTTTGTTGCTCTTGTGTCTCCATGGCATTTCGTTGTTTCTGAGATTGGAACCTGTCCTAACTTTCTTCTTGTGTTTCCCCTAGCCCTTCAACTTCTGAAAAATATTGTGTTGTCTTCTACACATCATATTGAATGTTCTAAAGTAAAATATTTATAAAGTCAAAAATATATCCCATAACATGTACTTCATATTCTGGTTGTTCCTAAATCCAGTACAACAATTACAGCTTTTATAAAATTTCATCAAACTTCACAAAACAAAAATAGAATTGCTTTGAACCATAACACATGTAACACAAGGAATGTTTGAATTATTATATAGTACACAATATATATAGGTGTATATATATACACATACATACATGCATGCATACATACATGCATGCATACATACATGCATGCATACATACATACATATAGGTATATGTGTATATATATATATACATATATATATATATATA
>NC_068996.1:5961514-5965086 GCF_001194135.2 Octopus bimaculoides | reverse complement strand
CTACACATAATAATGAAGCGGGTTGCAGTCTGGGGAGTTAGGTGGCCAGATGTTTGGGGGTGATGTGGTCGCAGAAATTGTCTGACAGCCATGACTGGGTTCTCCTGCTTGTGTGGCATGGTGCAGAGTCCTGTTGCCAGACATAGGGTCTTCCAGCAGTCACCCTCTTAACTCAGAACAGCATTACTTCCTCCAGGCACTTGATGTAGGCCTCCGTGTTGAGTCTGAGACTGTGTGGGAAGATGAATGGAGGCATGTCACCATCACTAGTGATCACTCCAAACACTATGATGTTGACTGGATGTTTGATTTTTATCATTCTCGGTACATGTCCTCATATTGCTCTGTCCTCAAATTGACACCCAAACACTTTGAAATGTTCATATTGGAGCTTCTGGTGTGAATGCTAAGCAATACAGCATGTTGTTTACAAATTTATGGCAGAGTGAATTGTATCATGGTGCTGTTTTCTCACAGATGGTGCCCAGCTGACCCTACTATACTGTGTAATCGACAAAATAAAAAACAAACAATGCGCATGTGTGAAATTAAAAGTATAAAATGGTGACAATTTACCCATCATGAGGGATCGATGTGTTGAAAAAATTGTGATTAATGATAAATTCTCATATATTCCATCTTCCGTCTTTCATTTACCATATATATATATATATATATATATATTCACATACACACACATATATACACACATGGGGGAGGGGCAAAATTAGTAATTGGGGTAAAATATGTAATTTGTGATTTCTTGTTATTTTTTTCATTATGTGCTTGAAATCATTACATTGCAAGTATTACATCATCGTTTTAGGAGTAAAAATTGGTCAGCATAGTTGTTCTTGTTGAAGCTGGAAATTGTGGTTGTGGCCGATGTCAGTGTTGCCTGACTGGCTCTTGTGCTGGTGGCATGCAATAAGCACCATTCATGCGTGGGTTGTTGCCAGTGCCACCTGACTGGTTTCCTGTGCTGGTAGCATGTAAAAAGCATCATCTGAATGTGGCCAATGCTAATGCAACCTGGCTGGCTTCCGTGTCAGTGGCACGTAAAAAGCACCCACTGCACTCTCGGAGTGGTTAGCGTTAGGAAGGGCTTCTAGCTGTAGAAACATTGCCAGATCAGATTGGAGCCTGGTGCAGACTTCTGGCTTGTCAGTCCCCAGTCAAACCGTCCAACCCGTGTCAGCATGGAAAACGGATGTTAAACGATGATGATGATGATGATGATATATATATATATATATATAATTTATATAAGGGCATTACTATACAATAATGCGTCATGCTAAGAGGGACTCTAGAAGTCAAAACTACTATAATAAGCACATTTATACCAATCTCGAGGGAATGCAACTCTCAAAGCCAACCTCCTAAAAACTTTTAACTCAACGGTAAACCAATGGTTTCATAATCAACGCAGTAAACTGCATCTTTCATTCATCAGTACATGTATGATCAAGACACATAAAAATAAACAAAAATCAACATACCCCGACGAACACTCCATGTATTCAGCATAGTACATAGACGATTGTTTATCCCTGTATATCCATGAAAGAAGCGGGTGCCGAAGTGTAATTCAAAAAAGCCTGCCTTTTATGTGTTTTGACCATACGTGTACTGATGAATAAAAGATGCAGATTACTGCGTTGATTATAAAACAATTGGTTTACCGTTAAGTTAAAAGTTTTTAGGAGGTTAGCTTTAAGAGTTGCATTCCCTCGTGATCGGTAAAAATGCTGTTTATTATAGTAGTTTGACTTCTAGAGTCCCTCTTAGCATTAGGCATTATTGTATAGTAATGCCCTTATATAAATTAAATATTTATAGGGAAAAATGATGGGTTTTTTTTCCCTTATGAGGTTTTTTCATGCTGATGACTTGATAAATTCTTATAAAGTTTTTATCCTAATATTGTATTATACATATATATATATATATATATGTATGACAAAAATTAAAATTTTGGACATAGAGTTACCAAAGGTTTCATATACACAAAAGCCAAAACCTTGTAGACAGTTTGTCAGACGCTATGCAAAGACAAAAAATTAAAACTTTCTACGTCACAGATGCGAGGAAACACTCAGAAATCAAGATTTAATTTTTATCATATAAAAACGTTAATGAGGACAGGTTGTCTTCCCTGAACCAGAGGCTAAAACAACCCTTATAGACCCGAAAATGCCTAACCAGCAAACGGCGATATCCGATTTTCCAGTAGGTAGCGCTTGAAGTGGGCACATTTAGAAAAAATTCTTTACGACTATTTAACACGCCAAGTTTAGTATAGTCCTTAAGAATTTTCTCTCTCTCTCTCTCTCCCTCTTTCCAATCCACCCCTTCTCTCTTTTCTTTCTAAAATGTAAATTGTGATGTCACTTCTCAACAGTATGAGGCTACTGCTACTCTGGCTCCTACTCTCAAACTTTATTCTTCATAAAGAATCTTGGTATTTTAACATTCAGGATGCCAAGAAAGGGTTGAGTTCCACAGGTACATAGACATATCAAGTATACACTACACAACACATACATACATACATACATACATACATACATACATACATACATATATATATATATATATATATATATATATATATATATACGGAGCAAATAATTTAGGAGAAAAGAAATAGATAATAATAAAGTCATTAATATCTTCACAAATATTTTCTCCTGAACAATTTGCTCCGTATTGAAATAATTTTCACACTGGTGGCTGCCATGATTCGGCACAAAACGATTAAGTTGCAGCGCAGACTTCAACATAACGGGTCATGGCTTTCCATCATGGTAATGCATGATGAGGATGGTGAGGCTATAATACCAGTCCAAATACTTGAATGTGTGCTGAGAGATTGTCTTGACATGTTTGCTCACAGACGGTTGATTTCTGTAGTTATTATCAGTGATTTCTCAGTGATTTAAATAAGAGTTTTGACTGTTATTTTCAGCAGGCAGACATACTTAACATGTCCTTTGATTAATTTTAATATATATATATATATATATATATATTCTTTTATTCCTTTACTTGTATATCAGTCATTTGATTGCGGCCATGTTGGAGCACCACCTTTAGTTAAACAAATCAACCACAGAACTTATTCTTTGTAAGCCTGGTACTTATTCAATCAGTCTCTTTTGCCGAACTGCTCCAGTGTTCTGTGGTGCTTTTCTTCACTGCTGAGGTGATGGTGGGTGGTTTTCCCCTCTGTCACTTGGTGGGGCAGAATTTACTAAGACTATAGTGAAGAAAAGCACTGCAGAGTGCTGGAGTGGCTGGACTATACCCACCCAAAACCCTGAGAACAACAGTCAGGTGAAAAGAATGATCGCACATGCAATAGGAGTTAGCATAAGAACCACATAGTAAAGGGGCTATGGCACATGCAATAGGGGCTAGCATAAGAGCCACATAGTAAAGTTTAACAGGAAACTATACATGCAGGTTCAAGGTGCGGCCATTAGTGTCAATGTAGCTGGAGATGTGGCTGGCCTCTTCATGACATATGTATGTATGTATGTATGTATGTATGTATGTATGTATGTATG
>NC_068996.1:5959998-5961504 GCF_001194135.2 Octopus bimaculoides | reverse complement strand
ACCTGGTGGGACAGAAAACTTAAACAATCCTTAGCAGAACAATCTACAACACTTTCGTTTTACTGTAGGTATGTAGATGACATTAATATTCTAGTTAAAACTAACTCTAGTAGCAGTAATGTAGAAACTGAGAGGAACATAATGGAGAGCATCCAGCAAGTAGCTAACTCCATCCACCAAAGTATCAAGGTAACTATAGATTACCCCACTAAGCACCCTAACAATAGACACCCTGTCCTTGATACTGAACTTTGGTTAGAGACTATGAACAATAGAGTGCAGCTCCTCCACTCCTTTTACATGGAACTCATATCTTCTAAATATGTTGTTCACAAGAACTCAGCTTTGTCAGACAAAATGAAGATCAACATACTGATAACAGACTTAGGATGATGAACAATGTGTCCCCACTATGTGAACCCTGTGAACCGAAGAAACATGTACAGAACTTCATGCACCGCATGCAATTCTCTGGACATGATCAGAAAGATAGGGTTCGGGTATACAGGGGTGTTAGAAAGAAGTTAGATAACATTATATGTAATGAAACTAGTGGTACCTGCCCTAGATATAGAAGTAAAGACTGGAATAGGATACAAAGAGTATGTGACAAAGCAAACAGGGTAAACACGTAGTATAAGATCAACAAATGGAGAACTAGCCTGTAGATTTAGGAAAGCTCTGAAGGAGGCCAAACTCAACATTAAGATCATTGAAAAGCCAGGGAGCTCCATCAGATCACAACTATGTAGGACGTACAATTTTGAGAATACCATATGCACCAATGATAACTGCATTGTTTGTAGGATTAACCCAGGCATTAACTGTAGAACTAGAAATGTAGTCTACAGCATAAGGTGCATGGAAGGCACTTGTAAAGACAAAAACATGATATACATAGGTGAGACATCTAGGAGCATTGCAGAAAGACTAAGACTAAATGTACATTTGAGACAATATGATGACAAAGAACAGTTCTCCATACTCTACCAACATGCCAAAGACCAACATGGAGGCAACCTGGGTCAACTTGACATCCGCATTTTATCCAAGCACCCAAAGAACTCAACACTCTGACAAATACAAGAGTACGTCCTCCTAAATGAAACATCCCCAATAGGTAGTCATACCCCTATACCTACAGTTTTAATAATGGACACATTATACTATAAAAACCTAATAATCTCCATGCTGGATGACAACCAACACTATGAAAAAGTCACAAACTACATCCCACAAAAAATAATGAAAACCCTGTCCTCACTAATTAAAACACATGGAAATGAACTGACAACCAAGGAGATTGATTTTCTAACAAACTTCAAATGCAAGCCCAGCCTTTTCTATGGTCTGCCAAAAATACACAAAAGCCAGATCATAAATGAAACCATCAAAAAATCACCAAAGACATACATACATATGTGTATGTGCACCAACACTGACCCACACACATGCGCACAAACAAACAAAAAAAAGACGTAGCTCGAAGAACGGACAAAGTCAACG
>NC_068996.1:5955728-5957827 GCF_001194135.2 Octopus bimaculoides | reverse complement strand
CCATACACATACACACACACAACACTTTACACAAGGACACGTATGAAGACACATCCACACATAACAGACGCAGTACATAGTTACAAAACCATACACAGATACACTCAGACATACGCACACAAGGAGACAGGTACACACATGCAAACACACACATGCAAACACACATATACAAACACACAAATACGAACATACAGGATACATACATACAAACGTACACACATACATACGTATATATATGCATACATACATACATATGTGTATGTGCACCAACACTGACCCACACACATGCGCACAAACAAACAAAAAAAAGACGTAGCTCGAAGAACGGACAAAGTCAACGACTATTGAAAAGGTAGCAAAACGCAACGAAAATTTTAGAAAAAATAAATGAGTGGAAACTAAACCGGTGAGTGTGTTAGATAATGCGGCACCAAAAGAGAATGGCTCTCCCCAGACACAATGAAATATGATTCAACACACAAACTCACATAAAGAATCTTGCAAACCAAATCCCAAAACGAGTCTATAAGGGTTGTTCTATTCTCTGGTTCAGGGGAGACAACCTGTCCTCATTAGCATTTTTATATGCTAAAACTTAAATCTTGATTTCTGAGTGCTTCCTCAACGTAGAAAGTTTGAATTTTTTCGTCTTTTTATAAAATCTGACGAGCTGTCTGCAAGGCTTTGTTGATACGAAACCTTTGGTAATCTATGATAACTCTATGTCCCAAATTACAATTTTTGTTGTAATATTTACTGCTCTGTTCCTCAGAGTCTGCTTCTTTTCTGATATATGTTTTAGTGACTATATCATCATCATCATCCACATCATCATCGTTTAAACGTCTGCCTTCCATGCTAGCATGGGTTGGACGATTTGACTGAGGACTGGCGAACCAGATGGCTACACCAGACTCCAATCTGATCTGGCAGAGTTTCTACAGCTGGATGCCCTTCCTAACGTCAACCACTCTGAGAGTGTAGTGGGTGCTTTTACATGCCAGCGGCATGAAGGCCAGTCCGGCGGTACTGGCAATGGTCATGCTCAAAATGGTGTATTTTATGTGCCACCTGCACAGAAGCCAGTCCAGCGGCACTGGCAATGACCTCGCTCGAATGTTTTTTCACATGCCACTGGCACAAGTGATAGTAAGGCGATGCTGGTAACAATTACGCTCAAATGGTGCTATTTATGTGCCACTGGTATGGAAGCCAGACAGCTGCTCTGGCAATGATCACACTCGGACGGTGCTCTTAGCGCCCCACTGGTACAGTTGCCCCAACAGGTCTTCGCAAGCCGAGTTTAGTGTCCAATGAAGGAATATATATATATCATCATCATCATCATCATCGTTTAACGTCCGCTTTCCATGCTAGCATGGGTTGGACGACTTGACTGAGGACTGGTGAAACCGGATGGCAACACCAGGCTCCAATCTAAATTTGGCAGAGTTTCTACAGCTGGATGCCCTTCCTAACGCCATATATATATATACAAATACACACACACACACACATTTATACATATACACATGTAGGTTCATGATCCAATGCAAGTTATAGATCCAATATAAGGATGGTACTAGGTTTGGCATTTGCATGAAATAAGAACACAAATGAATTTTAAAAGTTCACAGTAACTGTTTCAGCAGCAATTATTTTAACTGATGAATTTATCAATTACACTAATAACATCATAAAAAAAAAATTCACTTTTATCAGCTGAGCTTAAACCTAGGTAAGAGAAGATTCTGAGTGATTTGTTAAGAATTGATTAAGTAAGTGAGCAAATATGAAGAACGGATTTTTTTTCATGATGTAATTAATATAATTGATATGATGATGATCATTGTTTAATGTCTATTTTTCATGCTAGCATGGTTTGGACACATTGTTAGCTGAGGAGCTGTCAAGACTCCAATTGTCAGTTGTAACATGGTTTCTATGGCTGAATGCCCTTCCTAATGCCAACCACTTTACAGAGTGTGTTGGGTGCTTTTTACGTGCTACCAACTGCTGTGAAAAATTTTAAATGCATTTCTGTCCTTATATATATGTATATCATCATCATCATCGTTTAACGTCTGCTTTCCATGCTA
>NC_068996.1:5942906-5955628 GCF_001194135.2 Octopus bimaculoides | reverse complement strand
ATAAATTGGAACAAAAATGCAATAGAGGACAATAAAGCATTTGGACAGATAGATGATACAAAAGTGGACAGGAGAAACAAAAATTTGAGGGACAAAGAAAAAAGGACATTCATGGCCTTCTTTCTTCAGTCAAGATACCAGATGTCTTTACAGTTTCAGGCAGTTGCACTTGAGACAGTTTGATCTGGTTGCCCCCCCAAAAGAGTCTAAGCTAAGAGTATTTGATTTTTTTTGTAAGAAAGCTAGTGAATGTGTATGTAACAAAGACAAAAAACGGATAACATGGTACACAATTACAAATACAAACAACAAGAAAATAACAGCAGTTGTCTTTCGACTGAGAATGAATCAAATTGAAATGGTGTGTATGAAGTGAAAGCCTAAAGGCAGGGATTTAGGAGATGGACATAAAAGGTGTTGGTGGTCGGCAGTCAGGCCAAGAAAGAAAGATCATGGCTGGCTGGACACTGGTCACGTGGAAGGAGGAGAGAGGGGTAGGGGCAGCGGGATTGAAGGATCAGAAAAAAATCAAAGAGACAAAGGGAAAGGTACAGGGGAGGAAAGGTGGGAGATAAATGAGGAGGAAAAGAGAGGGCCAAGAAATGTGACAGAGAGGGGGAGCGAGAAAAAGAAGAGAGGAAGATTCCAAAATAGCTAAAGGTATTAAATGTGCAAGAACCAAAACTACTCAAATATATAAAAATGTTTTAGGTCCTTATTACTTTGAAAACTTCATTAAAGAGTTCAAAGAGTTCAAGCTTTCATTAATTGTTGATGAAATTACTGAAGTACAAAAAAACAGTTTGTTCTGTCAGCTAGATTTCATGACTGTAGTACTCAAAAAATTATTCATAGTTATTTAATTCTTTTGGAAGAGAAGAATTGCCCTGCTAATGGAATTTTCCCCTCTATTGAAAGATTCTTTACCTTACATGATATTTCTTTTGAAAATTTGATAGGATTTGCCAGTGACAATGCTAGTGTAATGATGGGACAGAAGGGAGGTGTGCGGGCATTACTGAAGGACAAAGTCCCCTCTCTCTTTATTCATGGTTGTGTGTATCACTCTATGCATATCTGTGTATCAAAGGTATGTTCAGAATTACCTTCATGTTTAGAAGAACTTGCTAGAAGCATGTATTCATTCCTTTCAAATAACCACAAGAAACTACAGGAATATGAAGAATTTCAGGCATTTACTCAAACAAATCCTCAAAAATTATTACATAGAAGTTGTACAAGGTGGTTATCTTTGGAATAAGTTGTCAAAAGAACACTAGAATAGTGGCCTGCTCAAGTGTTATTCTTTACTACTGCTGCTTCAAAACGGTGCAGCTTCAAAAGTGCTGAATTCATTAACAAATCCAATCACAGAGATGTATTATGCATTTTTAACATATATTTTGACAGATATTATTAAATTGATCTTAGATTTCCAATCAGAAAGCTATAGAATGCACAAACTGCACAAATCTAATACATGTACTGTTAAGGGAATACTTGCCAATTTTATTAAAAAATAAATTGTGAAAAATAAGGAGCTACATGAATGATCCATCAATGATCCATCAGTGTATCTTCCGATAACTGAAATTTACAGAGGAGCAAAAGTTGAAAGCATCTACATAAAGAAAGCCTCATCTATTAATACAACTGAATTGAAACAATTTCATGTGGAAACATTAAATTTTTATGTGTGCCTTGGGAAAGAATATTTTCAGCACTTCTTTGTACATGATTTCTTCCATAATCTGAAGCTCCTAGAGGCACTAGACCCAGTTATTAGGTTGTCAAGAAAGTTTTAATTTCGGTTTTAAATGATGCATTTTCAAATTAATTTCTATTAAATTACTTTGCTCTATCTAATTGTGTTACTCTTTTTCTTTTTGAATTATTAGGCCATTTTTTCTGGAACGTGGACAAAAAGCAAATTCACACAATTTTCTTATTCCTGTTCAAGCTAGGCTGAAAAGCTGCTGAAACAGCTTTCAATATCAACAATGCATTTGGCCCAGGAACCACTAATAAACGTACAGCACAATGGTGGTTCAAAATACTTTGTAGCAGTGACAAGAGCCTTGAAGATGATAAGCGTAATGGGCAGCCATCGGATGTTGACAACGATCAACTAAGAGCCTTAGTGGAAGCCAATCCACGCACAACTGTTCGAGAGCTTGCTTCTGAATTAGACGTAACATATACGACAATTTCCAAAGAGATTGGAAAAACAAAAATACTTGAGAAATGGGCACCGCACGAATTGAACGACAGCCAAAAACAATGCCATTTTGAAGTGTCATCTTCTCTTCTTTTACGCAACAAGAATGACCCATTTCTTGACCAGATTGTGACTTGTGATGAAAAGTGGATTCTTTACAACAACCGGTGAAGCTCAGCACAGTGGTTGGATGCTGACGAAGCCCCACGGCACTTCCTGAAGCCAAAGTTGCAACAAAAGAAGGTTATGGTGACTGTTTGGTGGTCTGTGGCCGGTCTCATCCATCACAGCGTTTTGGATCCAGACGAAACCATTATGGCAGAGAAGTACTGTCAGCAAATGGATGAAACACATAAGAAACTCCGACAACAACAGCCAGCATTGGTCAATAGAAAAGGACCAATTCTTCTCCATGACAACGCTCAGCCACATGTCGCACAGCTGATCTTGCAGAAGTTGAACAAATTGGACTACAAAACTCTACCTCATCTGCCATACTCACCAGACCTCTCGCCTAACAACTACCACTTTTTCAAGCATCTCGACAACTTCCTGTGTGAGAAATGCTTCAAAAACCAAGACGATGCCAAACATGCCTTCAATGACTTCATCTCCATCAAAACGCAGGATTTTTATGCATAAATAAACTTGTTTCGCGTTGGCAAAAGTGTTTTGATTCTGATGGTGTTTATTTTGATTAATAAAGTTTTGTTTGAGCCGAGATATGTGCATCTGAATTTAAAGGTTAAAAACTGCAAGAACTTTCTTGACAACCTAATAGTATTCATGATTACAATGGTCCAAGTTCAATTGTTGTTCAGGAGAGTTAGATTGAAGTTCTTAATAAAGAAGGAACAGAACTTAAACTTCAATATAACAATAACATAACTGAAGCTACCAAACCAGAAGATTATTGGAATAAAATTTCTAAGGAAAAATGTGGAGATGATGCTCATTATCTGGTCCTATGATGCTTTATGTTTCAACTCCTATCATTACCACATTCTTCAGTTGCAGCCGAGAGAATATTTGCAGTCCTAAATAACATTAAAGTCAAGAATAGGTCTAAACTGCTTACCCAAACAACCAAAGATCTGTAACATTCACAAAGTCTTCTTCATGATGTAAACTGAACAACTTATACACCCAGTACAGAGCTTAGTGCTAAATTAAAAGAAGGACAAGGACATTGGTACAAAGAGGGACCTCACCCTGTTTATGATGCAACCTTCTAATTATAAAGCAAGCACATTAAATACATCTAGGTCACTTTAAAATAAAGCCATGTATATTATAAATAATATATGTATATATGGGCGCAGGAGTGGCTGTGTGTTAAGTAGCTTGCTTACCAACCACATGGTTCCGGGATCAGTCCCACTGCGTGGCACCTTGGGCAAGTGTCTTCTACTATAGCCTCGGGCTGACCAAAGCCTTGTGGGTGGATTTGGTAGATGGAAACTGAAAGAAGCCCGTCGTATATAAGTATATGTATATATATATATGTGTGTGTGTGTGTGTGTGTCTGTGTTTGTCCCCCGAACATTGCTTGACAACCGATGCTGGTGTGTTTACGTCCCCGTAACTTAGCGGTTCGGCAAAAGAGACCGATAGAATAAGTACTAGGCTTTCAAAGAATAAGTCCTGGGGTCAATTTGCTCAACTAAAAGGCAGTGCTCCAGCATGGCCGCAGTCAAATGACTGAAACAAGTAAAAGAGAGTAAAAGAGTAACATACAATTTATTTGATTTATAGGCAAAATATTACAAATTTGAATTTTGGTACTTTTGGAGCAAAATCTGGTACTTTTATTTTGGTAAATTTGGTAATACGTTTGGCAAGCCTTGGCTGGAGCAGTCTGAATGGGAAACGATGCTCCACCCACCATATTTACCAGACAATGCACCATCTGATTATCATTTATTCTGCAGTCTTCAAAATCATTTGGATGGAAAAAATATGAAACCTGTAGATGAGGTTAGAACAGTAGTGGAGTGATATTTTTCATCACGGACAACTGAATTTTGGAAGTGGAGCCTTGTAAGTCTACCAGATAGATGGAAGAGCAGTGGAGAAAATAGAGGAGAGTATATTTTAGATTAAAAAAGAACTTCAGTCTGGGATGATTTAAAGTCAACAACAACAACAACAACAACAACAACAGCAGCAGCAGCAGCAGCAACAGCAACAACAGCAACAACAACAACAACAACAGTAGTAGTAGCAGCAACGGCAACAGTGGCCAGCCGGGATCCAGTTGGCAACTGTTTCAATGTCTAATCAATGGTTAATATAGATTATTCAAGCATTTAATGACTTGGGGAAGGGCATATTCATCACGACAGGTGTAGCTTTAATTTCGAATTGTAGCAATTTTACTTTTCTCATGAAACGAATTATTAAGCGAATGGCATATTTTTCACAACATTCCATTCGTCCAGGCGGTGAGGAGCTGGCAGAAACGTTAGCACGCCGGGCGAAATGCTTAGCGGTCGATAAATTAACTATCAGTTGCGCACTGGGGTCGATGTAATCGACTTAATCCCTTTGTTTGCCCCCTCTATGTTTAGCCCCTTGTAGGCAATAAAGAAATAAGAAACGTTAGCTTGCCGAGCGAAATGCTTAGCGGTATTTCGTCTGTCTTTATGTTCTGAGTTCAAATTCCACCGAGGTCGACTTTGCCTTTCATCCTTTTGGGGTCGATAAATTAAGTACCAGTTGCATACTGGAATTGATATAATCGACTGACCTCCTCCCCAAAAATTTCGGGCCTTCTGCCTAGATTAGAAAAGAACACTTCATTCGTTTTCCCTCCAACACGATTTTCGTGTTTAATCAGAGAAGTCACTTATAACCAAAGAGTTCTCTCCCTTTACACACACATATATACACACACACATGCATATATCTACATTATAGCTATTTATATTTATAGCTATTGAACCTGCAGGGATAGCAGCTCTTGACCTCGCGTACAGAACCAATAACGAGCCATGAATTTATTAGTTAACTCAATCCTAACTTTACCCATTACTACATAAAAATAGGAGTGGTTCACGCAAACAAAATAACATACAAGTACGCACGCACATGGTGGTTGTCTACTCCTTAAACAGAGTTTGACCACCTCCTGCACCTACACCTTAGCCCTTTCATGGCGTCTGATGTGGCTTTTTAAACCAGACAGTGTTTTGAAAAAACACCCACACAGATTGCACCTCTGATTTGCACTACCAATACCTGCAAGTAAGTTCTGCTCATTGTGGATCCTAACATGTCTTTTAAGACCCCCATTGGATTTGCAAACCCTCTGGCACACACCACATTCAAACGTGTGCACAGACATATAATCAGAATGTCTGAGTGTCGGTTAGGTGTCTGGAATGGGACGCACGCACATAGACACATACATACACAGTTATTTCTCGATGCAAGATAAGATAACTGCTAGTTATTTTGTAAGAGTTACCTCCCTTAATATACTCTCGAGTACTATGAACAAGACGATAGCATTTCAGTTTTTGATCTTTAAGAAACCAAAATCAATAACGTGTTTGTCAGCAAAATCAAATAATAATAAAAATGAATGCTAATAACAGCATGCAGGCTTAGTTGTATGGTAAGAAGCTTGCTTCCCAACCACATGGTTCTGAGTTCAGTTCCACTGCCTGGCACTTTGAGTCATAATGTCTTCCATTATAATCCTAATCCAACCAAAGCCTTGTGAGTGAATTTTGTAAATGGAAACGATGTGGATGCTCGTCGTTTTCACAGAGACACGCGCACACACACGCACACTGCCTAAATACCAATGTTGAGAAATTAGGCTTCTCAAAACCAGAAAGGAGAAAGCTAATTTGAAGACTACAGATCCATACCATTATTGGAACTGTAAAAATCTGTAAAACTTTCCAGAAGTTTATCATTTAATATATATATGAGCATGTCTAGATATGCAACTATATGCATGAGAATACATACATAAAACAAAACATACATATGTACGTACATACATACATACGTACATACATACATACATACATGAATGCATGCATGCATGCATACATACATGTGTGTGTGTGGTGTATGTTTGTGTGTGTGTGGTGTATGCTTGTATGTATGTATGCATGTATCTATGTATATGTGTATATAGGGGAGAGAGAGAGAGAGAGAGAGGGAGAGAGAGAAAGAGAGAGAGGGAGAGAGAGAGAGAGAGGGAGAGAAAGAGAGAGAGAGAGAGAGAAATCCTAATGTAAAGCGTGTGGTTTCCCGTGATTACTGGTCATCTCCATCTCGCTTCGGCCTATGAGTAGGTACTTATTACAGAGACCAAGAGAGTGGTACTCGTATTGCACAAGTGTTTATCACTATAATCCAATGATGCATAAATGTCTCTTTAGAGTTACCTAATTTGTCATTCCATCTACCGAATGATCTATAGCGAAGGAAGAGTGGGAACGTGTGCAGACTTAACCAGTTGGAAGCGTACAATAAGTTAGAACTTTCGTCTGTCACTTATGCTTCAAACTTTGCAATAGTCATCTGAGAGGTCATGGATGAAAAGTCAGAAAGGCCACTGGCAGCAAGGAAACAAGAAGGAGTTAGCAATCATCCGTGAAGATGGAGTAATCACCATTAACTAGATCCCAGATTTTCTTGGCTGATAACTTACAATAAAAACGATGGGGTATTCTTTGAAAGATCCTAATATATCAAATGGTTACTCATCTGAACCACAAAAGATAATGGTTACATATCCTTGTCATATTAGAGGAACTTATGATACACACTAAACAAGATAACGAACCAGATGTTGTATAAGATTTATTGGTACTGTTGGCCTTGTCATGAACTGTTGTGAAGGAAGTACATTTGTCCAAAGTTGAGTGTACGATATTACTTATACCATCATTACCACCATTCCCAGGATATTATTGCCTGGAGACCTAGGTCACATAGCAACCAGTCACCCAGTTTCTATGGCATATCAGTGTCCAAGATCACAGCGTCCCCACTGAACGTGACACCAGACCATTACAGAGGTCTTCATTTATAGTTGAGTGAACTGTAACAAAGTGAAATGTAGTGTGACGGTAGTGTGAAGGAAATAACAGTGTATTTGAGGCGTAAAGTAAAGGGTCAAGACTTCTTTTGGTCATGAATGACCATGGGGTTGCACCTAGAAAGTTCCCCTCCGAGGCACAAGTCCGGACAAGTTTGTTTATAGAAGATCAACATATGCCCGTGCACACCAGCCTCCCTTGAACCCATATCACTGATGCTATCAAAAGCCGATACAGCTTGGCACCAGTGACGACGCAGCTCTTTTCTACAGCTGAGTGAACTGGAGCAACGAGAAATAAAGAACACAACACATAGTCCGGTCCGAGATTCGAACTCACTACCTCATGATTGTGGAACCGATGCTCTAACTACTGAGCCATGCGCCTTCATTATAATAATATCTTATGAGCTTAAAGCTTAAAGGCGATTACTGTGTAATGACTAAAGAAAATAGTCTGATTTTGGGGCATATAAGCCCTCGACAGAAAAAAGTGGGTTTTTCGTACGTATGGAACTCGAGCCCACACCTCTATATTTTCGCAATAAGTGTGCTACCATTTACACCAACGTACCCACTGAGGGGTAGAGATCAGTATTTATAGCATTTTCAGCCCCTTCTAGATTAATGTAGGGGAAGAGGTTAATGATTACATATATGATAGTTTCAAATAAGACAAATAATTTCGGAGCTGCCCTCTGTACTCTTAAGTAGACGTAACATAGACAAATATGTATATTTAAGTACACACACTATTCTTAAAAGATGACATTTCAAGACGTTGTGTTTCTTCTTACACAAACCTAGCTCAACGCCTGGTGCGGGAATCGAAACCACGGTATTATGATCGTGAGTGCAGCACCATATTTCTTACGTGGTGAACGTGACCACTTCAGCCAAATTAATTTCAGGCAGTGAATTCTGTTATCCAGTGTGTCCGCTCCTTAAATTATATAATAAAGTGTAATTTGTGTGACTCAGATGCTGTTTCTTATTTCTTTATTGCCCACAAGGGGCTAAACATAGAGGAGACAAACAAGGACAGACAAAAGGAGTAAGTCGATTACATCGACCCCAGTGCGTAACTGGTACTTAATTTATCGACCCCGAAAAGATGAAAGGCAAAGTCGACCTCGGCGGAATTTGAACTTAGAACGTAACGGCAGACGAAACACCGCCAAGCATTTTGCCCGGCGTGCTAACGTTTCTGCCAGATCGCCACCTTAGCCACTCAGCTGCTGTTTCTACTAAGTCGAATTTGTCCCAGTCCTTAGAACTGGAAAGAAAAACTTCATCTCTACATACTGCTTTATCTGGAAATTTCCGGAGTAGGAATTGCTCTGCCCAATAAATCTCGAAACATGCTTAACAAGTCCCTTTCTTATCCACTTAAAGTGCTCTGTTGTGGCCTTTGCTTCTGTAAATATGCAAGTTTTGCAACTTCAAACTGTATACTTTAGTAAGAAAACTATTCTGTTATTCGGCTACCACAAGCATGGCTGTCTATTTGCTAATTTTAAGTCAATATCTGTTAATACTACCATTTAAGTTTTCCAGTTCTATAAGAGATGAGGAATTATGTTCATTATTTAAATTTGACGGATATTGTCTTGGAGAAATTTCGAACCTGGGTTCTCATTCCTAAGGTATTTTTCGATTTTGCTGTTATTATTATTATTATTATTATTATTATTATTATTATTATTATTATTATTATTATTATTCAGGTTCCCCAAGACACCTGATGAAGGCAGGAGGGTATATCAGCCGAAACGTTGTGTTAACAACAAACAAGATGAGGACAAATATCCGTCAAATGTAAATAATGTAAATAATGTACATTTAAGTTTTATCCTACATAAACCAGCAACTCTGCTTTTTTTTCTTTTTTTTATCAGCGATTTGAATTGTCAACGTACTAATTATAAAGTATTAGCAGTTAATGACTTCCATAATTTTTTTATTACACAATGTTTACCAACACTTAAACATTATTGAAATTCTTAATACCAGGTATAGTGATTTCAGATTACCCTCCCCACCGGTAACTTGAAATCGCTTTCAGGTTACCCCGGGGGTAATTTGAAATCGATTTCAAGTTACCCTACGATTTCAGATTACCCCATCCCCCACCTAAAATCCTTCCGTAAATATTCGTCACCGTGATTGCAAATAGGGAGACAATGAGTGAACCCGTTAAATGTATGTGTTGATGTTTATTATGTGTGTGTGTATGCGTAATGTACATTTGTAAACGAAAGAGAAAGTGATGTAAATCAAAGAGAAAGGCAGAGCTTTCATTTAGTTGGAGTTTTCACTTAGTTACTTAAAGCTGAAGAAATTTTACTAGAACTGACAGTACCATGGGAAGAGAACATCGACAACGCAGAGAAACGAAAGGAGAAGAGATACGAAAAACTAATCGAAGAGTGCAGAGAACAGGGATGGACTGACGAGTATTACTACCTGGCAGTGGGGGCTAGGGGCTTCATTGAAAGAAAAATGACAACGCTATTCAAAAGAAGATTTGCCACGTCAAAACGGTAGAGGAGTAGAGGCCGAAACCGGACGTGGTTCCTCCTGATGATGTCTTGAGCTAACTGGATCCTATAAAGGAGCTGTTGTGGTAGCAGACCACGAAACATGGTTGAAATTCCCCAAGCTGAAGAAATTTGAAAGAAGGGTATCCAGAATGGCTACTTTTAGTACACAAGACAAAGCTGACAACATTGATTTGGTATTTGATTTATGTTGTTAATAACCAATATGGACCTCATGTATCCAAAAATGAAAAGGCGAACCTACGTAGGCTCTCTAAGCATTATGTTGCACGGAGTGGTCAGCTCTACTATCACCACAGAGCAGAGAGAGTAAGATATTCTGAAAATGAATACCAAGAAGTCTTGGTCATTTGGAATCCGGATGAACAGAAGAGTATTATTCACATGGTCCGTGATGATAGTGATACTGTCTGCTGCTTGGGAAGTTTTCTTGGTGTCGACAGAACAAGGGTTAAAATTTTAGAGAGGTTTTATTGGACAAATGTGGGCAAAGACATGAAAGAGTTCGTTTTGTCTTGTAATCGGTGTCAAAAATAAACCCTGTTCACAAAAATAATGTTGGAGAGCTTCATCCTGTTCCTTTGCCAAATGAAGTGATGGCCCAAATCGGTGTCGATATCACCAATTTGCCAAAAACAAATGATGGTTATTGTTACAATCGATTACTTTTACAAAGGCTCGACCCTTGAAAGATCACACAGAGGAAAGTGAGAGAAAGTTTCTCTTTGAGGATGTTATTTGTCGGCATGGCTGTATAAAAATTCAGATAAGTGACTAACGAAGAGAATTCGTTAACAGAGTGTCTGCAGAACTACATAAACTAACAAGAACACAGCAACACATTATCACCATCAAGCAAATGGCCTCGTGGAACGATAGAATCGCACGATAAAACATGCTTTTATCAAATCCTTTGAGGACCGTGGTAAGTAGGTTGAATGCTTACCAGCAGTTCTGTTTGCGTATCGAACAACAATACATCCTTCAACACATTTTACACCGTTTCAAATTTTATTCAACAGTCAAGCTATACTTCCAGTTGAACTACAGTACAACCCAACTGCCAAAGATCGGGACAGTTTTGGAAATGATCAATCTATAATTGATATTATGACAGCCATTCAGGACAGTATGATTTCTCGAGTTGCCTCCAATATTAGAACAGCTCAGTCCATTCAAAAAGAACAATGCGATAGAAAACACGAGCAACAACAGTTCAGTATTGGAAATAAAGTTCTGCTCAAAAACCTAATTCGAGAGGACAGAAAGGGAGGACATTTTACGGAACGCCGCACAAGTCCTTACACTGTTGCAAAAGTTTGAAGCAAAAATACCTATCGACTTTCAAATAACAATAAAGTACTAGAAAATAAAATAAATGCTACCAACCTCACTCAATATATTGAGCAACCAACAGCAAGTAAAAGACGATAAACAAATCACGAAAATCAAGATAGCCAAGCTCCAAACTAAAAAAAAGTGATGTTTTAATGTATTTAAATACATTTCGTTACCAATTTAAAGTGTATAAATAAATTTCGGTTTGTACATAAAACGCATATCGTTCTTCAATTCAATCTCTTATCGTTGCATTCAACTTAACTCAGTCTACAAAAAACATCCATTTGCTACATATCTATAGAAAAAAAAGTACTCTTATCCAAATCACTTTCTCATTAAAAATATTATTATCTAAAAGAAATTGCAGACACAGAATCTCTGATATTCGACATGTTTTTTCAGCGCATCATAAAAGTGTTTTAAAAAATCCAATATTTTTGCCTCATTTTCATATTTTAAGATTATTTTAAGATCTTGAATGTAATCCGTGTCTAATGTTATAAAAATATCAGGAGTTGTAAGTCTTCAAATTTGAAATCGGTTTCAGGTTATCCTTCCAGCAATCTCAAATCGATTTCAGATTATCGGGAGGTAACTTGAAATGGGAAATAACTTAAAATATTTCTACCAGAATCTCTGACTGAAACAAGGGAGATTACTTCCGCATAACATGCTAAAGTTTCCTCCCATCTAATATCAACCTCTTGCTATCGATTCAGTAGCGAGCCGTGGCCGACAACCAATGGAAGTCCGTTCAGTATCATTTTGCTGATGTATGATACCAATCAGTTAATGGAAACAAACTCTGCTCCTCTGAAAACCAGTCGTATTGAGAGGCGTAAAAGCCTTGTCATCCAGAAACGAAAGATTCTGCGTAAAACTGTCCAAACAAATATAAATTCTAGGGATCGTGTCGAGTGTTCTCTTCCATCCGTCCGTCCATCCAAGTAATTGTTCCATTACGACAACGAGGGTTCCAGTTGATCCGATCAACAAAACAGCTTGCTTGTGAAATTAACGTGAAAGTGGCTGAGCACTCCACAGACACGTGTGTCATTAACATAGTTGCCAGGGAGATTCAGCGTAACACACACACAATGTGACAAGGCTGGCCCTTTGAATTACAAGTACAGCTCACTTTTGGACTGGAGCAACGTGAAATAAAGTGTCTTGCTCAAGGACACACAACGCTGCAGAGAATCGAACTCACGACGTCGTGAGCCAAATACCCTAACCATTAAACTACGCACCATAAATAAATATATATATATATCCTTTCTTATATTCTTTTATTTGTTGCAGTCATTTGACTGCGGCCACGTTGGAGCACCGCCTTTAGTCGAATGTATCGACCCAAGGATTTATTGTTTATAAGCTTATTTCTTATTATATCGGTCTATTTTGCCGAACCGCTATGTTACAGGGGACGTAAACACACCATCATCGGTTGTCAAGCGATGGTAGGGGGACAAACACAGATTCACACACACACACACATACATATATATATAAATATATATATATATATATATGTATATAT
>NC_068996.1:5941130-5942777 GCF_001194135.2 Octopus bimaculoides | reverse complement strand
TATATATATATATATATATATATATATATGTATGTATATGTGTGTATGTGTGTGTGTGTGTGTGTGCGTGTGTGTAAATACGCCCAAGCGTATAAACACACACTCACATACACAAGTCTATGTGGTTAAGAATTTCGCTCCGCAAGCACATGCTTCCCATCTTCTGGGTACTCTGGTCAAATGTGTTCCATTAATGCACCCACCACCCCTCGCGACCCGACAAATGGCTTGTGTGAGTGAACTAAGTAGACGGAAATTGTGTTGAAGCCCGTCGTGTGTGTGTGTGTGTGTACGTACGCACACATGCACACACACACGTACATATATAAACGTACATGTACATATACAAACACACACACACACACAGCGCATGCAAATCCTCTTTGTCATTCTCGTCTTATTAGAAACGTAATGCGCCAAACAAGCGGTTGTCGTTGTAGAAATCTCTTACCAAACGCACATTTTTTTTCTCCAGAAATCCAGATATATATAAAAAAACCCCAAAAAAAAAAAGAAAAGGGGAACGCGGAATAATATCACTGAACACAACAACAGATATAAGTCTTCTTAATATATCCAGACATGAATCAGGAGGTACATTTCAGTCTTTGGGTGTGCGGTTCCACCCAAGTTTCTTCTACATTTTTATGTTGACAACAACGTGGAACAATCTCTTTCTAAATTCTATCATGTGATGTCTCTTTTTTTTTTAAAGTTTCCATGGTTTATTTATAATGCTCTATCTTTAACAGATGTCTTTCTCTCTTTCTCTCTGTATCCATGTTTCTTTGCTGTGTATGGTTTTGATACATACACAATTGCTTTATTGTTTTAAAATAAAATCATCATCATCGTCATCATAATCTTTGTCATCTCGTCGTCATTGTCACTGCCGCCATTTTTTTTTATTATCGTCGATGTCGTAAACGTCGCTATTTTTTCTAAGATTGATAATCGTCTGCATCTTCGACACAGTTACTGAGACCGTCATTATCACCACTATTATCACAAATACCACCACCACCACCACCACCAATATCATGGTCATCGTCATTCTTTTTGTTAATGTCATCATTACTTTTCTTCTCCTCCTTCTCTCCCTCCTCCTCTTTTTTCCTAGTCGTTATCGTTGTCAATATCATTTTTGTGAGTTCTACAACTACAACACCACTTAGAAATATGCACTCCAGCCATCTATCCCCATCACCCCCACAAGCAACAACATCACAGATATTACCGCCAGTAACATCAACATCATTATTATCAATCGCCATATTTAACATCATTCAACTTTATTCAGATTGAATGATTCAAGGATGACACTCTGGGATCTTTATGGTTTGACGGGCAACATTTTTTTATGTAGTGTTTTTGGTACCGAAACACTTTCAAACTTCGTATACTTGTATATTTTGTGGTATAGAACAGATAAAAAAATTTTGTATTCGAAGTTATTTCACGTTAAAAATTGTCTTATTTCGATAATTTCAACTAATCACTGACGTCTATTCAGTTGAATACAGTAACTGCTGTGACGGTGTATACGGTATTAATCCCCGTTAGTTCTGACATTTCCAATTAACTAGACTGTTCGTAAACAAAAGGGAAAAAGCCATCAAAATACTTGAATATTGCCTGAACTTGTTA
>NC_068996.1:5935345-5940769 GCF_001194135.2 Octopus bimaculoides | reverse complement strand
TTATTATATAAACAATATATGCGTATAAACTACGATTAAACCAGATGAAATATGTCACAGGGAATAACATTTTTATGACCGGCCAAAATTTATTGTTTATAAAAAGAGCACTGACTGTATTCAGCTGAATAGACGTCAGTGATTGGTTGAAATTACAGAAATACGACAACTTTAACATGAAATAACTTGCGATGAACAATTTTTTGTTAAGAAGGCTAAGAGAAAAAGTTGTTTTGTATGACACATTCTACCAGTGTCCCAAGTTTGAAAGTGTTTCGTTAAGAAAACAAGTGTTGCCCGTCAAATCACAAAGATCCACACTCTGTTGGGTCGTTGGAGTTCGTTAACATTATAACTTGAATTGATTTAAATTTATTTTTTAGCGTGTATAGGTATCTGTTTGGGTGTGTGTATGCGCGTGCGTGTGTGTGTATGCGCGCGCGCGCGTATATGCGTGTGTGTGTGTGTGTATAAACGCAACGCTATAGATACACTCATCTGTATGTTATAGATATATACTATATATACGTGTGTATGTATGTATATGATTCACAATCAAAGGTGCAGAAATGACTCCGAATGAATTAAAAGGTAATGTAATCTAATGGTTAGAAATCCATGTATCAAGTACTCCAAAACAGTCGGAAGGACTCTGTGTGTGTGTATGTGTGTATACATATATATATATATATATATATATATATACACATGCATGCATACAAAGAAATATATATACACATGCATACATACACAGAAATCTAGAGGGAAACCAACATCCCAAGTATTGAAGCAATTGTGTATGAGTACCGTTTATGTTGGAGTGGATACTTTGTTCGGATGAATGATCGGAGCATTCCTAAGCAAACGATATAAAGAAGGAGAACTTGTTTGTGGAAACCACACCCAGCAGAAACCAAGACTATGATTTAAGGATTGTATCAAGTCCTCTTTGAAGGCATGGGAGATATAGGAGAACAAATAGGAAAACAATACTTATCATCACCATACACTATACGTACACTCTCACGCAAATATGGATTCTTTTAAAATATGAGTTCTTTCTTGGAAATACAGCATCACAGACAGCTCGGAATATTAATGGAGTATTTCATTCTAATGTTATTACACAGCAGACAGTATCAAATTGGTCTGCAAAATTTTGTTCTGGTAACTTTGATCTCACAAATGAGCAATGCAGTCGACCAGAAAGAAAGGTAGATAATGACTAACTGAAAGCCACTGTCGAGTCAGATCCACCTCAAAGCGCCCGTGAATTATCGTTGTTGTTTGGTGTTAGCAAGTAACAATATTGACTCACCTAGTTGAAATCAGTAAAGGGAAAAAGTTGGATAAGTGGGTTCCACAAGAACTCAATGAAAATCAGAAACAGCAATGTTTGGAAGCCTGCATTATGCTACTTTCTTATCACTAAAATGAATCATTTTTGAATCGAATTGTAACATGTGATGAGAAATTGATCTAATACAACAACCGTAAACGGCTGGACAAAGACGAGCCGCCAAAAAGCAAAATTAATCAAAAGAAGCTGATGGTGTGTTTGGTGGTCTGGTGCAGGTGTGATCCATTATGATTTCATTAAACCCGGTTCATCAATCACGGCCGGAGTATACTGCAGCCAACTGGACCAAATGAGGCAGAAACAGCCTAGATTAGTCAACAAATCCACTCCTATTTTATTGCAAGACATCGCAAAAATGACATTAGTGAAACTACAGGAGTTGGAGTTGGAAGTTCTCCATCATCCACCATACTCACCTGATCTTGCCCCCACTGTTGTTACGTTCTGAGTTCAAAATTCGCCGAGGTCAACTTTGCCTTTCATTCTTTCGAGGTAGATTAAATAAGTACCAAGCTACACACTGGGGGCTGTGTAATCGACTTAATCCTTTTGTCTGTCCTTGTTTGTCTCCTCTATGTTTAGCCCCTTGTGGGCAATAAAGAAATAAGATACATCGTTGCTGGAGACGTGTTGCGCGTGTGATGAGTGGCGAGTGCCAAAGACCTAGAACAGTCGAGAACTGCTGTACTTATTGGGAGTAGTGAGCTCCCAGAAGCTGGTGATTAATTAATTTCCCGCGTAAGAAAAAATAAACTGTTGCGTCAACGTGATTGGACAACTGGAAACTGACCAATACAAACAACAAGTTCATTTAATTACAAGGTCACATGACCACTGGAACGAAAAGGCCTTGCGGAGCCGATATTGGGGTATTTAAACGTAGATGAGTCAAAATGAAAGCATCTCACACAACGACAGGGTAAATCACTTTTGCTACAAAGCAATCCCGGTCCACATGCATTGCTTATTTTGATATGACTATATTCAACACGAGGAAGAAATGCGAGAAAGACCGCTTTCACTACTTCTGTGGAAGGACAGATGTTCTGTTCTTCCGACTATTTGTGTATGTGTGTGCGTGTTTTTCTACAAGTAGTTCTTTATAAAAACTTTGGATCTTTATGGTTTGACGGCTAACACTTGTTTTCTTAACGAAACACTTTCAAACTTGGGATACTGGTAGAATGTGTCATATAAAACATCTTTTTCTCTTAACAAAAATTCTTAATAAGTTATTTCATGTTGAAGTTGTCGTATTTCTGTAATTTCAACCAATCACTGACGTCTATTCAGCTGAATACAGTTAGTGCTGTTCGGTGTCAAGTGTGTTATTCCCTGTTTAATTATATCATTATTCCCTAGTAAGGGTTTAGGGTTTTAGGGTTAGGGTTAGGGTTTAGGGTTAGGGTTTTAGGGTTAGGGTTGGGGTTAGGGTTAGGGTTATGGTTATGAGTTATAGGGTTAGGGTTAAGGTTATGGCAAAAATAATCATAACCCTAACCGTAAACCCTAAAACTAGCCCTAACTCTAAAACCCGAACCCTAACCCTAAAACCAGTACAAACGCACGAACGATGTTATAAATAACAGTGACAAACGAAATATATACCGCTGATAGTTGTTGTTGACAACGGATAGTTTTTGTTGACAAACAACGGCACCAATTTTATTCAAGGGAAAAGATCCCGTAACACCGTTGTTTACATTCCAGGGCATAATTGTTTTCACCTCAATAGACGTCAGTGATTGGTTGAAATTACCGAAATACGACAATTTTTTACATGAAATAACTTCGAATACAAAATTTTTTATCTGTTCTATACCACAAAATATACAAGTATTCGAAGTTTGAAAGTGTTTCGGTACCAAAAACACTACATAAAAAAATGTTGGCCGTCAAACCATAAAGATCCAAAACTTTTAGTAATATTTACTCGGATTTCTCCCATTAGTTTACTATATTTTGCTTTCAGTCTGTTATGTTTCTTTCACCAATTTTCCTAATTTCAACGTGAGTTGGGATATTATATGGCAGTGTGATGTGGTTGTGAGTAATGTTTTGTGTGCCGATGTCTATGTTAAGTCTTTATTGTTTGTGTCTACGGCCGTATAACTGATGTCTCTTTTATGTTTGATCAGTTTGGAGATACTATTCTTGTTGGTGTGCATTGGGCTGTGTTCGTTTTGGTGAAGTGAGCATGTGATTGTTTGTCGGTTTGTAAGTTTCCTCTTCTCACCTAAGCTGTTCGTTTTTTATTTCCTATTTTTTTCTCTTCCTCTTGACAAGGATCCATTCTGGTGATTCTATCAAATTGATTTCTTGAGTCTGAAAAATCTGTGGCAGAGGAAAAGCGTCTGTCTTAGTAGTTAAATAATGTGTTTATGTTTGTAGTCTGCGGTGTAGGTAGGATCTCTAGATTGTGCTGTTTCTTTTAGTAGACCCCCTGCTTCTGTCTCGGTTCATTCCAATCTCAGCAGACAATGATTAGTATTAATGTTTGTAACTGTTGGCCGGTCCTGCTTGGAGAAGAAGACTTGATTTTTCAACTCCATACTGCTGCTGCTGGCGCCGAATTCGAGGTGATTTCGTTTGCTTCCTCTATGACTATTCCTGGAGTTATGCTCTGTGAACATTCTTAACAGCAGTCAAAGTTTACGCATCTGGGACTCACTGTTGTTACTGCTGCTTCTGCTGCCGTCGATTTTTCATCCTTTTCTGGACAGAAAACTCTCAAATACCCTTTACTTTAGCAACCGAGTTTTCTATTGTCTGGCATCACCAACTAGTTTAGCCTTCTGTTCGCTCCCTTAATGATGGTACAACTTCGAGATAGTTTGAACTGAAAATATTAGATTCATACTTACTCGCGAGAGAAAGAGAAACTGAAACTAAAATTTGCCACCGAAGAAAAGCTCTCTCGAAGAAAGGAAAACTCAATAGCACCGATGGAAAGCATCATCAAATGTAGTCTTGCATCCAAGACTACCACTCATGTCCAGACCTGTACAGCCACAGCAAACGTTTCATCTGCAGCTGATACAAAATTCTCCAGGAGCAGAGCCATGGTCTTTCGAGTCCAACTGAAGCTTTTCCAACCACATATATAAAATTAAATATAAAGCATAAAGGGAGATAAGTCCTATGTACTTTTGCAGATGCAATATGACAAACAATATTTAAGTTATATAGTAGACGAATATATCAATTCAGAAAAGAGAATAAGTGGTCAGAGCATGAAATAACAAAATACCTTAAGTTAATTAATCAGAGAGACCTAAATGTATCACCAATTTAACTATTCTATGTATAATATTACACATTTACTTACTGATTCTCATTCTCTCATCTTTATTTTGGCTCTGAGGAAGTCTGATAAGGCCTAAACATTGTCAGAATTACCTCCCTTGTTTGCTTAAATTATTAAAATCGCTTCCCTAACTACATAATCGTTTCCAATCTGGTATTTAACATTCACTATATTATGTATGCCAGCACCAACTAAAACTAGATATATAAAATATATTTCTATGGAAACTTTAAAAGGAATTTTAGTGTGAAGCACTGAATTGTTATCAGCTAATTTAGCTTATTATACCCTAATGTTGATTAAAAATAACTGCAAATGATCTGTGTTCTAAAAATATATTTTCAACCACTTGAAATTTTTCAAATTTTATTCAAATTTTATTCAGAAAAAAGAAAAAAAGGTATAGTTCTGATGTAGTTTCATGCTGATGACAGAAACTGCATTTATTCTTTCTAGAAATTAATTATAAAGAAGTTACAAGTATTTAAAGTTATGTATGAATATTACAAAACTGCAAAGGTTTGTAACTTTTTTATTATTAAGTTCTAGAAAGAATGAATGCAACATTTGTCATCAGCATGCAAAACTACATCAGGACTACATTTTCTTTTCACTGAAAATCAGAAGCAAACGTATACATCTATCTATCTATCTATCTATCTATCTATCTATCTATCTATCTATCTATCTATCTATCTATCTATCTATCTATCTGTCTATATACATATATATATATATACATACATATACATATATA
>NC_068996.1:5934106-5935165 GCF_001194135.2 Octopus bimaculoides | reverse complement strand
GTAGTTTAAGTATGGTGCCTCTAAGTGATTAACATCAGTAGTTCATTTATTTCATAGTTAAGTACCTGATTTAAAAAAAAAAAATAATAATAAAACACAAATAAAGATGTAATCAGTTAGCTACAGTCCTGTTTGTTTTTGTTTCTTTAATGCCATACAAAGTTCACATGTGTCTTCCATTTGTATGTAAATGTCAAATTGCCATCTTTGAGTGGAACATGGTGATGGTGGTGGTGGTGGTGGTGGTGGTGATGATGATGATGATGATGATGATGATGAAGAAGAAGAAAGAAGAGAAGAAAAATGAAGGGAAAAGAAAGAAGAGGAGAGAAAGAAGTGAAGAAAATTTTGTTTACAAACCAATTCCAAGAGAAGAAGATACAAATGCACACATATTCCCAAAAACACACACACACACATGCAAACATACACAAACACATACACACACACATATATGCAAACACACACACACACACACACATGTACTACACATACACACACACATATGCACAAACACACATACACATATACACATGCAATGGAATTCTTTCAGTTTCTGTTTACCCAAACCAAAACCATTCATAAGACTTTGGTACCCTTGGGTTGTAGAAGAAGATGCTTGACAAATGGGCCATACTGTGGGACTGAACCTAAAACCATGTGGTTGTGAAACAAACTTGTTACACACACTATGCAGCTACACACACACGCACACACACACACACACACACATACACTCGCACATGTATTCATACATAATATATGTAACTATACAATGCATATACACATACATATGTACACACATATATATATAGGTGCATGCATACACACATACATACATACGTGTATGCAATCATACATACCTGCATGAATATATACATACATGCATAAATACACACATACATACCTACATACATACATGCATACATACATACTTACATACATACACATGTACATGCATACATACATACATGCATACGTATATAGACATGTACACATGCACATGCATGCATATATGCATGCATACATACATGCATGGCTGCATGCTGGCAGAAACTT
>NC_068996.1:5932314-5933106 GCF_001194135.2 Octopus bimaculoides | reverse complement strand
ATACATACATACATGCATACATACATACGTACATACATACATACACATACATACATACATTCACACACACATACATACATACATACATACATACATACACACACATACATGCATACATACACACATACATATATTCATACACACACATACATACATACATACATATATACGTACATACATACATACGTATATGCATACATACATACGTACACACATACATGCATACATACACACATGCATACATTCATGCATACATACATACATACATACATACATATAGATACATACATACATACGTATACATACATACATACATACACACACATACATAAGTTGATTACATCGACCCCAGTGCGTAACTGGTACTTATTTAATCAACCCTGAAAGGATGAAAGGCAAAGTCGACCTCAGCGGAATGCTTATATAGATACATCTTCATGAAGATTAATGAATACTTATGTTGAAAAACTATTCTCAGAAAAATCTTCCTTCATTGACGACCAACTCCATTAACTTCAGTCCAATTATAACCTTCCTATCACTTCCTACTAACACAAATTCTTGATCTACCATTCTTGTGTGAAACACATTGCCTTATCCTCTATCTCTAACCTAACTCTTCTCTCCTGTCTATACCAGGACAGAATATTCCAGCTTCAGCTTCCCTGTTCCTCAAGATACCATCAGCACTCCGGCTTCATGGTCTCCCTTTCCTAATATTCAAAGTTCTGCACAATTCTGCTCTCTCTCTCTCTCTCTCTCTCTCTCTCTCTCTCTCTCTCTCTCTCTCTC
>NC_068996.1:5931929-5932250 GCF_001194135.2 Octopus bimaculoides | reverse complement strand
TCTCTCTCTCTCTCTCTCTCTCTCTCTCTCTCTCTCTCTCTCTCTCTCTCTCTCTCTGCTGCTGCTTAACTTCTAATTGTTGTGTGACTGTTTCATGTTCAGCATCAAGGAACTGTTGGAGGAAAGTTAAATTAGTGGGCATGGCCTTGTGCGTGTGTGCGTGTATGTGTTGTTGTGTGTGTGTATGTACGCATAAGTCGAAGTGTATGTTTGTATGTATATACATGAAAGTGCATGTGCATATGGATATATATATGTATAAATGTGTGTATATATGTATATATATATATATATATATATATATATATTTATATTTATATG
>NC_068996.1:5925761-5931410 GCF_001194135.2 Octopus bimaculoides | reverse complement strand
TATATATATGTGTATATATGCACACACACACACACGAATCAATACATGCATTTATTTTTTGCGTGTGTCTGTATTATATTTCCAGATATACAAATATTTCGCCAATTCACAACAATTGCTAACCTTAGTCTTGTAAACATTTGACATCTGAACAAAAATAATAACTCATCCCAAATATTTGACCTCTTTCTTAGAATTAAGATCTGCAGTTTGAACCAATGCAAAGGTCAACCAGAGTAATTTAACCTTCCTCTAATAGTTTCATGTTAATCTTTTGTTTATAAACTTGAAGAAAATTGAGAATTGTTACAACCCCCGTCATACTCACACATAACATAATGATAACTTTGTATTACAATTTCTATTTCTTTAAATTAGTTTCCAAAAATACATTTACTGTGTATTCAGGGTAATTTTGACAATTATGTCTCTCTTTTTTCTTCGGAAACTGCTTGATATATTGGTGAACATTTAAGGGCATTGGACAGCATAGATAACAGTCACAATTGAGGCCAATGAAAGAAATTTGGGTAATTTAAGAATTAAGGAAGCTATACTCATACACAGACTAGGACCCCAAATTAACAACAGGCTGGAGGTTGGTAATCAATATATTACTAAACTACATCTGGATGCGTGTAGGTTCATTCTTAATAACATGCTCATGTATTGTTTATAACAAAAAAACAAAAAAAAAGAGGAAAAAAGAAGGAAAAAAAAGGAAGCTGCACATACAATACATAACTTAGAAGCAGCGCTACAGATGTAACAACACACATGAGATTGAGACGTAGCCGAACTCACACACTTCTCATGAGGAATTCCGGAAGGAGATTCGTAAGACCACTACTGAGACGCTTCCGGAAAAAAGAAAACTGTTGCAAAACAGTTTATAGCAGAGACTCCATCTAAGAATATCTGAAGAAGGAATTGTATTCCAAAATATCATCTGACTATAGATAACTAAATTACAACAGGTATATAGTCCATTTTTTGTATTGTAGTGCATTGTTGTACCATTCTAAACTTTTTATTCTTTACAAACATTACACAATGCTTCAAGCTAACTACAATACTCTCCTATAGATGTTAAAGTTGTATTTGAGAAAAAGTCAGCTGACATGCAGGACTGGAGGTCGTCTGAATATTGGAAAGGAATTATCTGTATGGTGATGATTCTTGCTGGATATAAAAGATGCGAACATTGTGACTGCTGCTCAATGCTCTGAGAACACTGTAAAGACTGTGAGATATGACATGGACAACTGCAATGGAAGTAAGGTTTCTGATATACCTTCAGAAAGACTCAGAAGCAGTTGTCAGAGAATTTCTTTGATGTCACAAGCCCCAATTTCTTGTCTCTTAATTCCCTTGCTTGTAATACCATGCATTATAATGTGTGGAGCACAGTTGAGAAAGCCACTGACCACTCTCTCTGCAACACCAAAGCTGAGTCGGTGGCCAAGAGGTGTTTGAAGATCTTCTCAAGGACACACTGAGGTATGCATGTGCCAGGTTCCAGAGCCATTTTGAGGCCATGGTGGAAGCTGAGGATGGCTACTTTGAGTAAGCTGTTATTGCTCAGCCATAATTTAGTTGGTATTTTTTTATATTTATTTTTGGATAGGATTTTGTGTTTTCTTTTCTTTTTATGCAAACTAACAAATGTAGCTTGTATCACCCAACCCACATACACCCGTCCAAGATCCAGCCTGTTAGAAACAGAAATAGCAGCTAAATCAAAACCCACTATCTTAAAAATATGACAAATTGGAAATATAATCAGTGGTATACTATTCTTGAAAATAAGACAGTGTTGGAATGTCTTTGACTGCAGAATTTGCCTTTGTCAGGACACATGAATGGGCTAAACAATTACAACAGCAAATCCCATTCACAAGACAGTGAGATCTCTATGGGAGTGGTTCTAAACCTGAGAAAAGATACTCACTTGGGAGAAGTTATAAGCTCATACAGTTTATCATATGTCAAAGCAGTGTTACAAGGGGTGAGGGCTACAGAGTTTCTTTGAGTGGTTGTGGTTTGTCTTATGACTAAAATGTACAATTCTTTAATATTCAGATCACTTTGTGAAATGTAATTCTTCTTTATTCAAATTGTTTTGAATTAATCATGCATTATCTCATAGGTTTGAGATTTTGATGATGTGAATGTTTATTTTTATACTGAAATTGTAGGGTAGGTGTGAGAGGCTGGATCTGATTGGTTTGAACATAAAAATGGAAGAATGTTTGGGATGAATATGGCCGGTTTATATGATAAAGATTTAAACCAATTCTTTACTTCTTTCTGTCATTGGACTCTGGCCATGCTGGGGCATCATCTTGAAGGGTTTAGTTGATTAACTCAACACCAGTACACATTTTAAAGTCTGATATTTAGTCTTAGTTTCAGGGATGTACACAAACCAGTACTGATTGTCAAGTGATGTGGGGACAAACGGCCCTCCCCACCCTGGGCTTCCATACAGTTTCCATAAAAAGGTATTGGTTGGTCTGATGTTATAATAAAAGACACTTGCTTAAGGTGCCACACGGTGGGATTGGACCCAATTACTACTCTACAGGTTCAGTCGACCATCTAGAAATAAGCACTAAACTTCACTCAAATTATATTAGCTCATGCTGCCAACAAACCACAGACATTTTGGATAATGTATGCAATCCTAGATATGAATGGTCCTGGTTTCATTTAAACATAAGTCTGTTCAATCAAACTTGACCCAGGGTTAAGTTTAACTGCTGGATAAAACATTTATAACATCAGAGATTTGGAAACTGTCAAATTGCAGTTCTATTCCTAAAACATCTTGGAAATTTTTTTACACCCCTACCTACTCATCAACCCTTTTGTTACCATTTTTTTGTCTTTGTTTCAACTAATTTTGAAAATGACGAAGTATTTTGTAAAATAACTTTGTCATTATTAACTGTTTAGCATTCTGATTATTTTGTCATGTAATGCTTATTTATTCAAATTGTTTTCAATAATAATGTATTATTTTGTAGTTTCAAGATTTTGATGATATGATTATATATTTTTAGAATGACATTGTAGGGTAGGTGTGAAAGACGGAATCTGGCTGATTTGAACATAAAACAGGTAGAATATTTCGGCTGGATAAGACTGGTTCAAATGTCAAAGGTTTAAGCTGGTGTTTGAATCATAAATTAACATTAAATTATAATGGAATATTTTAATTTAGGTAATTTTAACAGAAAGTTTGTGTCATAGAACAAGGACAGCCACAGGTGGACATCAATTAAAATGCTAATGTAGTGTCATCAGGTTAACTTTGTGCTTACTGCCTATATTTCAGCTTCTTTGGAAAACAGAAAGGTCTCATGTATTCTGTAGTTCTTAAGTATGCTTAAAATGTTCTGGATAAATCCTCACTGGAATGCTGTGGTGTGTACTTGAAAGATAATCTTGTTGTGCTATATTGATCAATAATGTTAGTCGATAGATGATAAATGTAATGATAAAGAAGTAAAGCAATCAATTACAGGAGTTGGAAAGGGTGTGTTGCTGTGAGGTTTGCACTGTGATTGTATGATCATGTGGTTTCAAGTTCAGTCCAATTGGGGAAATTAGTGTAGTCCATACAGTTCTATATTTAAGAGATGAGGAATTATGTACATTATTTACATTATTTACACGGGCATATGGTGTAGTGGTTGAGAGTGTGGGCTACTAACCCCAAGATTCCGAGTTCGATTCCAGGCAGTGACCTGAATAATAGTAATAATAATAATAATAATAATAAGAAGAAGAAGAAGAAGAAGAAGAAGAAGAAGAAGAAGAAGGAGGAGGAGGAGGAGGAGGAGGAGGAGGAGAAGAAGAAGAAGAAGAAGAAGAAGAAGGAGGAGGAGGAGAAAAGAAGAAGAAGAAGAAGAAGAAGAAGAAGAAGAAGAAGAAGAAGAAGAAGAAGAAGAAGAAGGAGAATAAGAACATCGAAAAACACCTTAGGAATGAGAACCCAGGTTTGAAATTTCCCCAAGACAACTGATGAAAGCTGGAAGGCATATCAGCTGAAACGTGTTAACAACAAACACGATGAGGATAAATATCTGTCAAATGTAAATAATGTAAATAATGTAAATAATGTAAATAGCATAGTCCAGTTTGTCAAAAATGAAGGCAAGATCAGAGTAAAATAGGTTTAGAATCCTGGTCAGTGCTGGTGGTCATCAGAGGATAAAAACCTGACATCTGCTATTCCTTCATCCATCTATCTATCTGTCTATGTATATGCCCCACTATACAAACTATTCAGACTAGTATATATATCTACAGACTAGTGCATCTACCATTCCACCTTTCATTCACACTATACTATATTATTCCTACTCAGCTCTCATTCATTCTCTATTCAAAATTGGAACTGGTAACTTCCACTATTCCTTGCTATGGATTGTCATTTGAACATTCTCATTTGAAGCTGCTGATGGACTTTACCTATAACTTTGTTACTTAATTGGTAATGGAACATCCGTTTTAATGCCCATTTTTTTAATGCTTGCAGTCTGTGACAGAAAGGCAGGTTGTATGTCGTTTATGTACAAAGCATGATGTGAAAATATGAGTATTACAAGTGGAAAGAGTGTGGAGTATTACAAGTGGAAAGTGAGTATTACAAGTGAAAAATTCCAGTTCCATGGATATTACTTCTTCAAGTCTTAAAACTCATATGGATGTTTATCTGGTTTCCATGTCATATAAATGACTGGGACCACAACATTTCACCTGAACAGGATGCCAGCCAAACAGAGAATGGACAGGCATCCTGTTATTTGCAGCTGAGCAGACTGGAGCCATATAAAATAAGGTGTTATGCTCAAGAACACAACAAACTGCCCAGCCCTGGGATTGAAATTGTGACCTGAACAGACTATGGTACCTGGAGCAGTTCCTAGCAGTTGCTTCTTAGCTCCTGCCAAGGCATCCAACTCATGCCAACTGCCCAGTCCTGGGATTGAAATTGTGACCTGAACAGACTATGGCACCTGGAGCAGTTCCTGGCAGTTGCTTCTTGGCTCCTGCCAAGGCATCCAACTCATGCCAACATGGGAAATGGATATTAAATGATGATGATGATGGTGACTATCTGATGGTTGAGAGTGCAGCTCTAAGCCATGTACCTTTACATAAGATGTGTGAAGGCCGGAAATAAATGAGACTAGTATGCTTCATTGGATGTATAGCATCAGTATATATATGAATGACAGAACACAAATGAGCTGTGAGAACTATGTATAAGATGAATCAGCTGTAGTATGGATAGGAAAGGTTAGTGGATTGGTATGGATATGTGATACATATGGGGGATGACAGTCGAGTAAAGAAGTGCCTGGAGATGTAAGTGAATGAAAATTACAGGAAGGAGGGAAAAATGAGAGAAGACATGGGAAGAAGGGTAGTGAAATCTAATCTCAGAGAGCTGATCCCCGTGAAGGAGATGTCAAGGGACCGCGACAAGTGGCGAGACACTGTGTTAGAGAAGACCTGTTGCAATTCATGCAAGCATGGAGAAAAATGACGACAACAACAATGATGATCATGATGTATATTATATATATATATATATATATATATATATATATATAACAATATATGTATATATATATA
>NC_068996.1:5924553-5925265 GCF_001194135.2 Octopus bimaculoides | reverse complement strand
AAAGTTGTTTTTGTTTTTTAAATGGTGTAGACATTAAAAAAAAAATGAATAAAAAGAAGGTGGGGGTAAGCGTGGGGGAGGAGATAGGAAAGGAAGGAAGGATAAAAGAAAAGAAAAGTTGGGCCCTTTTAAATGTCACAGAACAGGTTATTTTATTGAGTGAAAATGCTTTTATTTGGCACTTGCTTATTTCACTTTGGCACCCACCATGCATTTGGTTGATTTAATGTGTAAAATTTATGTACAATAAATAAATGAATAAACAAACAAACAAATAAATAAATAAATAAATAGTAATAATAATAATAATGATAATAATAATAATAATAATGATAATATGCTGCACAAGACCAAAGCCTCCCCACCAGAAATTACCAAAAACACATAATGAAAAGAAATATAACAAGTAACTGTAGAATATGTGGAGATCGACAAGAAACAATAAATCATATTATCTCTGGCTGCCCAGTCCTGGCTAAGAAGGAATATATTCACAGACACGACAGAGCTGGGACCTATATACACTGGAAGCTATGCCAACATTATGGAATAGCAACAGAAAAAAGATGGTATAAACACACGCCAGAAAAGGTCACAGAAAACGAGAAAGCAACCATACTCTGGGATATGCCAATACACACAGATAGAGAAATTAAGGCAAATAGACCAGATATAGTTGTCAAAGATCATGAAGAAAAAAATGCTTTCTAAT
>NC_068996.1:5922541-5924160 GCF_001194135.2 Octopus bimaculoides | reverse complement strand
CCTCCTAGTACTTAGCAGGTACTTTTATTTCATTGACCCCCTGGGCAGGTGAAAGGCAAGGTCAATCATGTCAGAATTTGAGCACAGAATGATATAAAGATGGATGAAGTACTTCCAAGCATTTTACCTGATGTGTTAATGGAATAATAAAAATAATAATAATGGTTTCAAATTTTGGCACAAGGCCAGCAATTTCAAGGAAGGGGATAAGTTAATTACATCGACCCCAGTACATAAATGGTACTTATTTTATTGACCCTGAAAGGATGAGAGGTAAAGATGACCTCAGTGGAATGACAACAACAATAATAATAATAATAATATGATCACAATGTTGACAAAGACGATTATGATGATGAAAACGATGATCTCTGATCATGAGTAGAAGTAGTGGGGGAGCATCATAGCCATGTGTTGAGAGGAATTCTTTGGGGTTTGGATAATTCACCTTTGGAAACATGGGTGTTTTGCTCAACATCCTTAAACAAACTTTATTCAGGGACCTTTTGAGCAGGATGGGCCACTCGACCAGAAGAAAATTCTAACTGGGCCCCACCTGCAAGGTCATGCGCTGTTTATCTTGATATGAGATCACCATATTGTGCTCATATGGTTGTGATGCATGTGCCTGGTGTACCCTTATCAGACGGGTAGTCATGATGGGTATAATGGGCTTCATATACTTGTACCCCAGTGTCACTTTGATGGCATGCACTGATCTCTAACTCAATAATAATAATAACAATAATATGTGGTAATGATGATGATGATGATGATGATAAGGATGATTATGATGATGACGATGATGATGATGGCAGCAATGGCTATAATGATGACGATGACAGCAGTGATGGTGATGATGACGATGACGATGATAACGATGATGATGATGACGACGACGACGACGATGACGTTAAGCGTCTGAGGAAAGTAATGGAAAACAGGTGGTTTAAAAAGTTAAGCTCGTTTTAGTTATAAATTATATTTGAACCATCCAAAATGTCTGTCTCCTTTAGAAAAGATGATGAAACCTGAGTAGAGAAATAACATGCACTGGTAGCAGTAGTGGTGGTGGTGGTGGTAGTAGTAGTAGTAGCTAATAGTTAGTGGTGGTGGTGATGGTGGTCATAATGGTATTAATGGTAGTAGTAGCAGCAGAAGTAGCATAGGTAGTGGTGGGGTAGTAGTAGTAGTAGTAGTGGATGTATAACAGTGGTAGCAGTAGTAACAAGGTTGCTGCTGGTGGTGGTAGTAGGGGTAACAGTAAGAGTAGTTGTATTAATAGTAGTAGTTGCATTGGTTATGGTTATAGTAGTAGTAGTAGTAGTAATGATAGTGAATGGCGGTGATGCTACTTGTTGTAGTGGTAGTGGTGGTGATGGCTGTAAAAGTCTGTGGTGGCAGTAGCATTAATAGTTGTAGTAGTAGTATTAGTAGAAGCATGGGTGGTTGTAGGATTTTAATAATAATAGTAGTGTGGTGGTTATACTGAAAGTAGTAGTAGTAGTAGTAGTAGTAGTAGTAGTAGTACTGGTGGTGTTAGTAGTGGTCTTCTTCTTCTTCTTCTTCTTCTCTTTCTTCTTCTTTGTCTCCTCCTCCTCCTCCTCCTCCTCCTCCTC
>NC_068996.1:5917246-5922469 GCF_001194135.2 Octopus bimaculoides | reverse complement strand
CTCCTCCTCCTCCTCCTTCTTCTTCTTCTTCTTCTTCTTCTTCTTTGTTATTCATTTAATTATTTTATCATTATATGTCAACCCCAACACTTTGTGCCTATCTTTGAATTGTCCCCACTCTTTGGCATCTGGGCAAAGAGTGGGGACAATACAAAGACAGGCAAGGAAATGCTTACCAGTATTTCGCCCATAGCTAGGTTCTGAGTTCAAATTTCGCCAATGTTGACTTCGCCTTTCATCCTTCCAGGGTCGATAAATTAAGTACCAGGGAAGCACTGGGGTCGATGTAATCGACTTAACCCCTCCCACCAAACTTGAGGCCTTGTGCTCATAGTAGAAAGAATTATTATTATTATTATTATTGTCCTTGCACAACTTCTAACGCTGGAGATGTACTACGGTATCAGCTGTTCACCACCAGTGAACTGAGGTAATATCTCTTATTTTTCGGGCACCTTCCAGAGTATCCAAGCGGTTCCAAACACTGCTGTTTTCTGCAAGTGTTCCACCCTTATTGCAGCTCCTATTTGTCCCATGTACTTGTCAAGATTTTTACTCACTGTTCCCAGGGCTCCGACAATTATTGGTACTACTGCTACCTTTTTCATCGACCACAACAGCTTAACCTCCCAAGCTAACCTGTCATATCTATCGACTTTCTGTCTTCCTTATCGTATACCTTGTTATCAGCTGGGCATGCTATATCTATGATCCAGCATAGTTTGTTTTCTTTCAACATTAAGACTATTTCTGGCTTCCTATTCTCTATCTCATGGTCGCACTGAATCATAAAATCCCACAGGATCTTTGCATTATCACATTTTCGATGATGCCTTTGGGTTTGCGGTCGTACCAATTTTTTGCTCTGTCAAGTTCCGGTGAGCTGGCAGAATCGTTAGCATGCTGGAGGAAATGATTGTCAGTATTTTACTTGTTGCTATGTTCTGAGTTCAAATTCCACCAAGGTTGACTTTGTCTTTCATCCTTTCAGGGTCAATACATTAAGTACCAGTGAAACCAGGGCTGGATTTATGGGAGGTCAAAGAGGGCAACTGCCCTGAACATCCATGGATAAAGGGCCCTCCTGTTATGAAGCGTATGTGGCACTCAATTTAGCCCCCCCCACCTCATGGCAATCTTGTGTGTAGAAGTTCTCTTTCAATAAACAAACATATTATAATAAAATGTAATGAACCCTCTTTTTTGATAAATAACCAGTTTTAACTACATTGGTGACATCAATTCATTCAATAAAAAAAAAACACTTTGCTACCCATTCCAAAAGCAGCCACAGTTTCCATGGGAATTAATTGTAGTTCCTTTTGGGACATTGACAGAAAGCAACAAAAGACTCCAAAAAATATATGTATGTATTTATCTATGACTGTGTGTGTGTGTGTGTGTGTGTGAGAGAGAGAGAGAGAGAGAGAAAGAGAGTATGGATGTATATAAAGATTGATAAATAGATTGATAGAAAGAAGTTATCATCTCTAGTTCAAATTCTTTCCTTCAATACATGACTGAGCACAATGATCTTAGATTGACCACTGGCCATTAAATGCACACACACACACACACACACACACACACGCAAATATTGCCACTGTAAAGTTCATTATTTCAGTGAGGCATTGAAAACTGATCTTATTTTAGGAAAGAGCAAGTAAGTATTGTATATATGTTCCAAAATTAAAATTTTGAATTTAGTTTTAATTATAAAATTACACTTATCAACTACTCAAAGTACTTTTTCTTTCAGCTTTAGAATTATTGCTTTTATGCTCACATGTATTCATTAAACCGAATCTTTTTTCTTTCTTTCCTTTACACTATTTTACATCATTTTGTCAAATACTTGAAATAACTACAGGAAAGTGGGGCAAAATGAGTTATTACCAATTTCTCATTATTTTCTCACTACTTGCCTGAAAACATTACATTGCAAGTATTGCTTCATCATTTTGTACTCTTGCATCATCTTTGGGAGTAAACATCGGCCACCATCGTTGTTGTTGCAGTTGAAGCGGTTCCAAAACGTCAGGTAACAGGTACTTTATTTTCAAGAAATTTTCCCTCAACTTTGAACCCGGTTGTAATTGAGGTTGCTAATAAAATATCTAGACAATTTTGGATGTTCAACAATCCAAATTCTTTCCTCTCTTGGGTTTCAAGTCAATTTTTTATTTGATAATCTTCAGTTTTCAAAAACTGATGTCTAAACTGCAGCAAAATGAGTAATGACTAATTACAATAATCTCTTCTCTTTAATTGCTCGGAACATAAATGTATCAGGAAGAAAGCCAGGTGGAATTTTGCTTTAAGTACCCCATATAACATCTCATAACATTTTCTAGTTTTTGGAATTTTCAGAAAATTTTTACAAATTTGTATTCTACACATGGAAATTCTGTGCTAAAAAAAAAAAGAAAGAAGTTTTTTGTGTGTCTGATTCAAGGACTATTTAGCTGTTATCTTTAGCACATCTCATGATCACCTGATACCCTCCTTGTTTCTTTATCACTCTGACATATTAATGTTTTTCTATATATTTCTCTCCATGAACATGTTTAACGGTCTATTGCTGTGACTGAAGTCAAAATTTAGGACAGTCTGTAATTAAAAAACAAAAAAATTCGAAAAGTTAAAAAAAAAAATTTTCATAGGCACAGGAGTGGCTGTGTGGTAAGTAGCTTGCTTACCAACCACATGGTTCTGGGTTCAGTCCCACTGAGTGGCACCTTGGGCAAGTGTCTTTTACTATAGTCTCGGGCAGACCAAAGCCTTGCGAGTGGATTTGGTAGACAGAAACTGAAAGAAGCCAGTCGTATATAGCTATATATATATATATGTGTGTGTGTGTGTGTGTGTGTGTGTGTTTGTCTCCTCAATTTCACTTGACAACCGATGCTGGTGTGTTTATGTCCTCGTAACTTAGTGGTTTGGCAAAAGAGACCAATATAATAAGTACTAGGCTTACAAAGAATAAGTCCTGGGGTCGATTTGCTCGACTAAAGGCGGTGCTCCAGCATGGCCACAGTCAAATGACTGAAACAAGTAAAAGAGTAAAGAGTAAAGTGTTGTATGAACCCTCGTGTGTTTTGAGAATTCCAAAATATTAAAAAGTTTTGAGGGTTTATATGAAAACCACTCCAGCAGATTGTGAAGAAGCTATAGAGAATATTTTATCGTTCTATATTTAAGAGATGAGGAATTATGTACATTATTTACATTATTTACATTTAACGGATATTTGTCCTCATCTTGTTTGTTGTTAACACAACGTTTCAGCTGATATACCCTCCAGCCTTCATCAGTGTCTTGGGGAAATTTCGAACCTGGGTTCTCATTCCTAAGAATTTCGAACCTGAGAAAACAGATTTGAAACTTCCCCAAGACACCTGATGAAGGCTGGAGGGTATATCAAGCGAAATGTTGTGTTAACAACAAACAAGATGAGGACAAATATCTGTCAAATATCCATCAAATGTAAATAATGTAAATAATATAGAATATTTTATGTGGATTTTTTTGATTTAGTCAAGTTTTGTTAATTTCATATTATGCCATTTTTCCATGATTCCTTTTCATTTGACTTAGATATTGATATGTATGAGTTTTCTTGCTCATTTTGACTCCTCTAATTTTGTCTTTTATTTGCTCAAAAAGAACAGAGGTAATTTTCTGAAATAGTGTCCTGAATATGTTATAATGGTTTTTAATGCATTTAGAGAAGGTCATTTGCTTAACTGATGTAGTTTTTGTTAAATAGTGAACATTTATAAAAATATTTTTTCTCAAAGTCAAAAAATGCAGTAAATTTTATTTATTGTGCTCCACCACCTTACTAGAAACAGACTTTCAGAATATTATTTATTATTATGGTCACAAAGTCTACCTGCTACGCTTCTCAGTCGGTCATCACTGTTGTGTGACAATGTTTTCCTCTGCTTACATAACCATGACGTAGGTTCCACAAGGCTAACTTGGATGCTCCCAGCTTAGGATCACACACACAGTAATCGGATAGTCGCAGCCTTCTCTGTGTGATCTTCTTGCTAACTTTGGCAGGTCTCTATAAAGGTAATTCATTTGTCAGATATTGCTGCCATTTCACATTTGGAACCACTTGCAGCATTGTTGTGTAGCATCCATTTGGCCCGTTTGATCATTTCTTTGTCAGTGTCCGAGACCTTTGGAAATGTGCTGTGCGTGAGAAGACCCGGCAAGCCAAGTGAGATCGTTGCCAGGGCCCCTGGACTGGCTGTTGTGTGGGTGGCACATAAAAGACACCATTTCGAGCGTGGCCGTTTTCGTGCGGGTGACACGTAAAAGCACCCACTACACTCTCTGAGTGGTTGGCGTTAGGAAGGGCATCCAGCTGTAGAAACTCTGCCAAATTAGATTGGAGCCTGGTGTAGCCATCTGGTTCACCAGTCCTCAGTCAAATCGTCCAACCCATGCTAGCACGGAAAGCGGACGTTAAACGATGATGATGATGATGATGTCCATATTTCATTGCCATATAACAGAACTCATTCAACAGTTGCAATGAACAGCTTCATTTTGATTTGCCTGACCAATTTGGTGTTTCAAACTTTCTTTAGTTTGTGACAGGCTGAGTCACTATCAGAACTAGAGAAGTTTCAGGTGTGGAAGCAAGGACTAGAATCAAAAGGCCTTAAAGTCAACTTAGCTAAAACCAAAGTCCTAATAAGTAGGAAGGTAGACAAACCACAAACCTCTTCAGGTAGATGGTCCTGCTCAATCTGTAGAAAAGGAGTAGGGGGAAACTCCATAAGATGTACCCAGTGTAAGCTAAGAGGTGCAGCAATATCAAAGGAAGGCTAACTAGGAAGATAGTTTTTGTATGTGCCAGATGCTCAGGAGCAATAAACACTGAAAATGTGCAGAAAACAACTTCTGCCACATTCCAGGGAGAAACACTAGATGTAGTTGATAGCTTCCGCTATCTGGGTGACCAAGTTAGTAGTGGGGGTGGATGCGCTGAAAGTCTAGCTGCTAGAAAAAGAATAGCCTGGGAAAAGTTCAGAGAGCTCTTACCTCTGCTGGTGACAAAGGGCCTCTCGCTCAGAGTAAAAGGCAGACTGTATGACGCATGTGTACGAACAGCCATGCTAAGTGGCAGTGAAACATGGGCCATGACTGCTGAAGACATGCGTTAGCTCGCAAGGAATGAAGCCAGTATGCTCCGATGAATGTGTA
>NC_068996.1:5914879-5917190 GCF_001194135.2 Octopus bimaculoides | reverse complement strand
AGAGCCACTCCCTAGCGGTTGAGGGAACCTGTGGAAGAGGTAGACCCAGGAAGACTGGGATGAGGTGGGGAAGCACAACCTTCGAACATTAGGCCTCACCAAGGCAATGACTAGTGACCGAAACCTTTGGAAATATGCTGTGCATGAGAAGACTCGGCAAGCCAAGTGAGACCATAACCTGTGACCTTTACCAGGGGTGTAGCCAGCCCACTTATGTGTACCTTTCCTTCTTTGGACACTAAACTCTGCTTTTGAAGACCTGTTGAGGCAAGTGAAATCGAAATCGAAATCGAACCAAATTCAACGACTGGCACCCATGCCAACCTTTCTTCATTGGACACTGAAATCTGTTTGCGAAGACCTGTTGGGGCAAGCGAAATCGAAATTGAACCAAATTCGATGACTGGCACCTGTGCCAGTGGAGCGCTAACAGCTCCATCTAAGCAGGATCACTGCCAGAGCAGCTGTCTGGCTTCCATGCTGGTGGTACGTAAAAAGCACCATTTGAGTGTGATTGTTACCAACGTCACCTTACTGTCACTTGTGCCAGTGACACGTGAACAAAACATTCGAGCGAGGTCGTTGCCGGTACCGCCTGACTGGCCTTCGTGCAGGTGGCTCGTAAAAGCACTTGCTACACTCTCAGAGTGGTTGGCGTTAGGAAGGGCATCCAGTTGTAGAAACTCTGCCAAATCAGATTGGAGCCTGATGCAGCCATCTGGTTTCACCAGTCCTCAGTCAAATCGTCCAACCCATGCTAGCATGGAAAGCGGACGTTAAACGATGATGATGATGATGATGATGATGATTATTATTAGTAGTAGTAGCGGTGGTAAAAGTACTTGTGGCTGTAGTTGTAGCAGCAGCAGCAGTAGTAGTAGTAGTAGCAGCAACAGTTGTAAACAGTAGCAGCAGCAGCAGCAGCAGTGGTTGGTTGTAATTAGAGCAAAGTTTGTTAAAAAAAATTGAAATGCTGTTCATTAAAATAAGTTCAGGTTTGGGAGGAATTACTGAGTGTGTGTGTGCGTGTGAGACAACTTGTGGATGAGTGTATGTGTATGTATGTATGTATGTATGTATGTGCATATGTGTGTGTGTGTGAGAGACAACTTGTGGATGTGTGTGTGTGTGTGGGGGGGCAACTTATGGATGTGTGTGTGTGTATGTGTGTGAGTGTGTGTGTGTGTGACAGCTTGTGGATGTATGAGTGTGTGTATGTATGTGTGTGTGTGTGAGAGAGAGAGAGAGCCAATTTGTGGCTGTGTGTGTGTGTGTGTGTGTGAGCGACAGCTTGTAGATGTGTGTGTAAATACGAGTGTGTGTTTGTGTGAGACAACTTGTGGATGTGTGTGTGTGTGAGATAACTTATGGAAGTATGTGTGTGTGAATGAAATGGTAATATCATGGCAGAAAACAGTTTCTGTAGATATCTTCTCCAACTCAAGGCCAACTTAGGAGCAAGCTAATGCGAGAGGCTTCAAATGGTTTGGTTACTCAGCAGACCTGCTAGAAATACCAGCCAAATTTTTTTCAAACCACACCTTTGTGTCATGAAAACAGGTTAAAAAAAAGGTGGGTGGGGGGGCACAGTGGGAAATTATAGTCCAGGTTATATTATGCCTTAAAATTGATGGAATGGTTGAGGATAGGATTGCCTTTCCCTATAAGTTTGTCCATCCAGTCATAGGCTGACCTAGGGTTAAACAGCAGGAACAATAAAAAACAACGGCAAGCAATAATATAACAGCAGCAGCAGCAGCAGCAACAACAATAATAATAATAATAATAATAAAACTACTGAATAATAATAATAATAGTAGTAATAATACTAATACTAATACTAATAATAATAATAATAATAATAATAATAATAATAATAATAATAATAATAATAGTAGTAGTAGTAGCAGTAATAGCAAAAATTACCACAACCATATTGGGAAGCTGGGATGTAAACATATCTGTTGAGTGATGTATTGTTTGGAAATAGTTGAAATTCATAGTTTATTTGGTGTATCGAGTTAAATAATGGAATAATTCACTTCTTTGTTTTCCAGACTAACTTCTTTAAAAGTGTGAGTTTTTGTATGTGGGGCGGGAGGTGGAAGGGGGGATGAAGAAGAAAAGAAAAGAAAGAAGAAAAAAAAGGAAAAGGAAAAGAAATTTTTCCTTGTCAAGAACTGAAACACAACTCAGTACTATACACTATCACTTACCATTCCACCACCTGTTTCTAGATCTCCATCACTCTTTTCTCTACCTCTCCCCCTCTCGCTCTCTCTGGCACAACAGCCATCTACCCATATATATA
>NC_068996.1:5913704-5914348 GCF_001194135.2 Octopus bimaculoides | reverse complement strand
ATATATATATATATATATATATATATATATATATATATATATATATATATATAGTATGTCTGTCCATTTTCTATCGACAACTTTTCTATGCCTTTTATCCCCCATTTCCTGCCCTCTCTCTTTCTCTCTCTCACACTTTTCCTCTTTCTTTTCAGTCTGTGTATCTGTCTATGTTCCATGATATCACATTGATCACAATGAACCCCATGCAATCAACACTTTAATAAAACGAAGGACAAACCTTTCCCTTTGGCACTCTCTCCGGTGAGGTTTCTTACATCTAATATTTCTTCTTACAATCATCACAGGCACAGTCCAGGCATACACATTCATATTCATATACTGACACACACACTCTCACACACACACACACCGTGTATATACACATATACAGGCACACACACACACACACACACAAACACACTCACATATACATGAACACACATACAGACACAAATATTTACACATATACCTAAACACTCACCCACACATGCACAAAGTCTCACTGACACATACATTTGTGGATACACTTATTAACAAATACACACACACACATATGTACAAGCTGTGTATACATATGTATGTATGTATATATATATATATATCTATATATACATATATATAAATAAATATATATATATATA
>NC_068996.1:5908503-5909715 GCF_001194135.2 Octopus bimaculoides | reverse complement strand
ATATATATATATATATATATATATACATACATATAATTAAATATATGTGTGTGTATCTTTGTGTTTGATATTCATATCAGCTTGGCAACCGTTGGTGGTTTGTTTATATCCCTGTAGTTTAGTGGTTTGGGAAAAAAACTGATTGAACAAGAAATACCAGGTTTAAAAACAAGTATAGGGATGAATTTGTTTGACTAAACCTTTTAAAGAGGTACCCCCAGAATGGCCACAGTCCAATTGCTGTAAGAAGGAAAAAGGAAAAAAAAAATGATAAAAATTAAAAGCAAGAGAAAGAAAAGTAAAGAAAAATGAAAGAGAGAGAGAAACAAAATGAGTGTTTGTTTGTTTGTTTGTTGATGAAAAATAGCTGAAAAGAGGGAAAGTAGTTCTGATTCTATAGAACTGCCCATTCAAGTACCAGAAGACCAGCGGATACATAATATTATTATTAACAAAAATAAACAAAAAAAAAAGATTAAAAAAAAAACAAGTAAAAATAAAAAAAAGTAAGAAATATGTCCCATAAAAGTTTAAAACTAAAAGCAAAGCAAAACCAAAAATAAAAAAAACATGAAAAGCCACAGAAATGACAATCAATACTTGATAATAATTATTTAGTGTAAAAGTATATTCAACAGGGTGGAACTGTTGGAAAGAATACCAAAACGGAGAATTATTGATGCAAGTAATGGTGGTCTTATCTAAGTATCTTTCACTGAAATTCTAACCTTCCTTTCTACTGTTGATTTTGGGTAATAGTCTGAAAGCTATTTAGAATAATAGATTCTCGTAGGAATAAATAGCCACTTGATAGCCAACTTCATTAGGTTTTAAATTAAAAGAAATAAAAGTCCTATCCCATGTGAGTTATTTGAAGCTAAGCTAAGTTTTTGACAAAAAAAAAAAAAAAGAAGTAAAGAAGAAAAAGTGATTTTTGAATAGATTTACCAAACAATATATTGTAAGTATATAAGGAAGGTTTATTTTAAATCTCCTCTGCTCAAATTTCATATACTTATTTTTTTTAGTGCACAATTTTTGTATTATAACAGACAAATATTGAAAGATATTAATATATATATATATATATATATAAAATTAGTCCTGCCATTCTGAGAAATAGCCATAAGCTTTATTATTTAAATATTTCAAATTTCATTTAGATTATCATAATTTCTGCTATTTTGTTTGGACAATTTGTTGTTTTTTTAT
>NC_068996.1:5906810-5908159 GCF_001194135.2 Octopus bimaculoides | reverse complement strand
TTCTTCTTCTTCTTCTTCTTCTTCTTCTTCTTCTTCTTCTTCTTCTTCTTCTTCTTCTTCTTCTTCTTCTTCTTCTTCTTCTTCTTCTTCTTCTTCTTCTTCTTCTCCTCCTCTTTGCTCCTCCTCTTCCCCTCCTTTCCCTATCCTGCCTCCTCCTCTTCCTCCCTACCCTGCATCCTTCACTCCCTCTCCTCTCTTTCTCCTCCCTATCTTTGCTCCTCCTTTATCTCACCCCTCCCCATTTCACCCTCCTCTCCCCTCCTCCCTGTTCTCCTCCTCTTCTCAACTCTACATCTTCCACTCCCTTTCTTCTCTTCCATCCTCCTCACCTTCTCACTTCCTCATCCTCCCCTATGCCTCACTCCTAGCCACCCCTAATGTTCCTGTCCTGTTCTTCTCTGATATTAATCTCCATAGGCTTATTAGGCCTGAGTTTATTATCCGGCTCCTGAGGTGTTAAGTACCTTAGGAGCATACAAGTACCTCAGGAGCATACAAGCCTTTCCCTTGGACTGGACACTGGCCTACCACAAGATTAAGCCTCTTCCCTCCACCAGATGTTGCTGTTAGCTTTCCTTTTCAGCTGAATGGATTAGGAGAATGAGAAGGGAAGCATCATGATGCAACTCCCCAGTCTGGGAATTGAACCTATAACTTTACGATTATGAAGCAAACATCCTAACTACTGGGCCACACAACTATTTACTACTACTACTACTACTACTACTACTACTACCACCACTTTGGTAAAGTGGCACTGCTGAATTGTAGTTTGGTCAGGAGAATACTCTTTCTGGTTATCTCAGAACTCATGCCACGTCATAGTAACAATGTTTCACATGTTCAGATCCATGTGGTTCTGTGGTGTGGGATATGCAATGACATAAATATAATATACGGTTTCATAGTATAATACTTACTAAGATACCAAAGAATATAACAAGTAGTTGATGATGATTGACCAGATGGTGGTGTTGTACAGAAATACTCACCAAGATCATAATATAACAGCTAACACGATGCTTGTATTGTTCATGATATTTCACTATGCCTAACTGCTTAATACAACCTACCTGTTATATAAACAAAGAAATTCTCTAAACACTTTACTGACTAACCTCGAAATTCAGTTATTGTCTGGTGATCTTTTTCACACTTGTATGTGTGTGATCTCCATCTTAAGCAACCACAAGTATAAACACAGTTGTTGTTGTTGTTGGCACTCCGTCGCTTACGACGTCGAGGGTTCCAGTTGATCCGATCAACGGAACAGCCTGCCCGTGAAATTAACGTGCAAGTGGCTGAGCACTCCACAGACACGTGTACCCTTAACATAGTTCTTGGGGATA
>NC_068996.1:5899966-5906800 GCF_001194135.2 Octopus bimaculoides | reverse complement strand
ACTCCACAGACACGTGTACCCTTAACATAGTTCTTGGGGATATTCAGCGTGACACAGTGTGACAAGGCTGACCCTTTGAATTACAGGCACAACAGAAACAGGAAGTAAGAGTGAGAGAAAGTTGTGGTGGAAGAGTACATCAGGGTTTGCTACCATCCCCTGCCGGAGCCTCGTGGAGCTTTAGAATTGAATTGACTGCATCTTTCATTCATTTCATTGGGTGTTGATAAGAGAAGTTATGTAGCAGCTATGGTTCAAAATTGGTAGATGATAGACAATTGGCTTTGTCTAATGCAGAAAAAAAAAATCAATCAGTAAAGTGATCAGTAGGATCTGAGGAAAGTATTGGTAGTCTGTGTGTTGGCAATTAGTGAGTATAAGCAGTGAAATCAATTAAGAGTATGAAAGTGAAGCAATTTGATTTGCTGTGTGAAAGAGGGAAACTTTGATCTAATAGTTTTCAATCTTTCCAGTTTTAAGATTGGAGATCAAAGAGAAAAAAATTACTGTGCACTTCGTATGAAAAGTTAAAAAAACATAAACAAGTGTTTTGAAGTTAAAAATTTAGGAAAAATATAGAAAGCTGTTGCTTGTCTTGTTTTATTAGTGATACTTGTATATAACAAAATCATAAATGTTTTTGACATGTCTGGATGAAGTGACAGTAATCTTGCTCTTATCAGGCATGGATGTCTTATGAAGGAGCACAAAAGTGTTTTAGTAACTGGACTCACTATGGTTGGGAGGTCAGACTCGACATCTCTCATCATCTGAAGAAAGTCCCAATGCTCTTGTTAAAGAATGGCATGCAGCATTTTTCCTCGCTGGAATTGGCTGGCAGTTTCTCAAAAATATTAAAATGCCATTTCTTTGTTACTGAATATTGGTTTTGAATCTAGACGATTGAAGAAAGCTACTGTGGAGATAACCAAACCAGCAGAGAACAACTCAAGATGGTTGTGGTTGATGAGAGACGACAGGGTGGAATCGTTCTTGAGATTAAAGTAAATTTAATCCTTGCTGTCTCATTCAGGTAATATACACTGGCTAATGAGTGACCTTGTGATAAAGGATTACAAACAGAATGAATGTTTTGATACTTTAATGAGAAAGAGTTTGCAATATCTTTAAGTAGCTTCCAGTACTTTCTTGGGGAAAAGTCTTGGAGGTTTAACTTATTGCTATAGATACTGGTATATGATTAAAGACAAGAGGAAAGAATATTGTTGCGAATTTTGGCCCAAGGTCAGCAGTTTAGGGGAAGGAGGACTAATCAATTAAATCTACCCCAGTACTTGACTGGTTCCTTATTTTATCAATTCCAAGACTTGAACTTGGTAGGATTTGAACTCAAGTGGAAAGAATATTACTATGAAAGGTATTTCAAAATAATCCTTTCTACTATAGGCACAAGGCCAGTAATCTTGAGGGATGGGGAAATTGATTATATCAACACTAGTGGTCAACTGGTACTTATTTTATTGAATCTGAAAGAATGAAAGACAAAGTTGACCTTAGCAAAATTGAATTCAAAGCATAAAGACCGATGGAAACATTTGTCTAGTGTGCTAACAACTGTGCCTGGCATTTCAGAATAATGATTATAGTCTGTGAAACAACTGTGGCAGAGTTGTGTCAGATGTTGTTCTGGTAATGGTAAGATTATTAGTAGCTGCAGAGTAATTGTTGTGGTATAAATTTTAGGAAAAAAACAAAACAAACAAACAAAAAAACATACCAAGGACCATCCAAAAGTACAATGATCGCTACTTTTATTTAATGGTTTTGCAAATCCATATTAAATGCATGAGGTTCTTAAGAAACTGTGTTATTTATAATTTTGCTATTGACAACTAAACATGATAAGCAATAGTTTTCTGTTGCTTATCATGCATTTAATATGGATTTGAAAAAAATTGCAGTGTGGAAGGTGTTTATACACCATTTAAGAAACGCACAAAATCCGTTAGATTCACTTCAACATTTAAATCTAATTTGCCAAAATATTTTTGTCGCTTTGAGACTGCGACCTGTTCACTGACAAAATTCCATGTTTCTTAAATGGCTTATAAACACCTTCCACACTGCAATTGTTTTTGCTCCAGCACACGGTTTCAGATCAGGTCACTTGCTATGCAAGTACATCTCCGTAATATGGATTTGCTAAACCATTAAATAAAAGTAGCGATCGTTGTACTTTTGGATGGTCCTTGGTAATTATTATGGTAACTGTATGTCTGGTTGTCGAGGTAATGGCATGTTGGTGGCTGCTGTGGTATTAGTGAAATACCAATGGTTATAGTAGTAGTAGTATGTCAGGAATTTGTTGTGGTAATTGTAGGGTAGTAGTTATTGTAGCAATGGTAGACAATGTTGTGGTAATGGTAGACTAGTTCTTGTTAAGGTAATTGTATTTCAGGGTATAGCAATGGTACACGAGTGGTTGTCTGGTTGTCGTGGTGTTATTGGTCTGTCAATGGTTGTTGTGGTAATTGTAGGTCAGTGGTTGTTTTGATAATGGTATGTCAAAGGATGTTGTTTAGATGGTTGATGAGCCTGTGTTCATTGCAAGTGTTGTTGTATTATTAGCAGGTCAGTGGTTGTTGCGATGGTCAAAGTTTTTTTTGATGGTCAGTGGTTGTAATGACCTGATGTTATTTTGATGCTCAGAAGCTTTTTTGATGGTCAGTGGTTTTCTTGATTGCTGGAGGTTTTTTAATGGTCAGTGGTTGTTGTGATGGTCAGTGGATGTTGTGATGGCCAGAGTTTTCTTTTGGTGGCCAGTGATTGTTTTGATGATCAGTGGTTGTTGTGATGGTCAAAGTTTTTTTTGATGGTCAGTGGTTGTAATGACCTGATGTTATTTTGATGCTTAGAAATTTTATGATGGTCAGAGGTTTTTTGATGGTCAGTGGTTGTTGTGATGGTCAGTGGATATTGTGATGGCCAGAGTCTTCTTTTGGTGGCCAGTGATTGCTTTGATGGTCAGTGGCTGCTCTGATGGTCAGTGGTTGTTGTGATGGCTAGAGGTTGTTGTGATGGTCAGAGGTTCCTTTGATGGTCAGTGGTTGTTGTTGTGTCTGAGTTTGCTTTTGATGGTCAGAAGCTGTTATGTTAATGACAGAAGAGACGACAGACACTAGTATAAAGAGTTTTGACTAATCTCACAAATATTGGTGGAATTGTTTGTTGTTTATATTTAACATTATCCACCAAGCAATATCATAATGACGTATAAACCATAGACGCAAGCGTATCTTGAACGTGCTTATTTTTTTCATTTCATGGTAACTGCAAACAAATTTATTGGTTTGTTAATCTCTAAAAAGTCTTCTTTCACCACCACCACCACCACCACCACCACAACCACCACCACAACAACAACAACAACCACAATAACAACAACAATGATTATAACAGAAGCAGCAACAACTGCAATCATAACAGCAACAACAACCACTACTTTAACAACAACAACAACAACAACAACCGCTACTTTAAGAAGAAGAAGGAGAAGAAGAAGAAGAAGAAGAAGAAGAAGAAGAAGAAGAAGAAGAAGAAGAAGGAGAAGGAGAAGAAGAAGAAGAAGGAGAAGGAGAAGGAGAAGAAGAGGAAGAAGAAGAAGAAGAAGAAGAAGAAGAAGAAGAAGAAGAAGGACAACAACAACAACGTCATTAACTGCAGCAATAATGATAATTGAAAAGTCTTCTCTGGTCACAAGAACTACAAGAACGGAACACCACCACCACCACCACCATCCTCATCCTGATCGTCATCATCATTATCATCACCATTATCATCGTCATCATCATCATCATCATCATTTACAACAGCACTAACTGTAACAACATAAACTGCAGAAATAACAACAACAACAACACGACAATGATGATGATAGTGTAGGTGGTGGTAATGATGATGATGATGATGATGATGATGATGATGATGATAGTGGTGGTGGTGGTGATGATGATGATAATGATGAAAAGTCTTCTTGAATTTATGGGAATGGTTTAATTTCAAAGAGAAACTACTAATGTCATCCTAAATGATGATTTAAGATGAAGTAAGTGATGATAATTGGATGTCGAAGAAAATGTAAGTTGATGAAATATAAGTGGTTCTTAATAACCGAGGAAGTTTGCAGTCGGTGGCGCCGTGGCGGTGCATCGGAGATGGCGGTGGTGGTGGGAGTCATAGTGATGATGGTTTTTGTTGTTGTTGTTGTTGTTGTTATGTTTTGTTTCATTGTTTGTTTTGCCTTTTATTTTTTAATCATTATTATTTGTTGTTGCTGATACTTTTTTTTGTTTTTTTGGTCATCATGTTGTTGTTGTTGATGTTTTTCCATTCCAAATGAGCACCTCGGTATCTATGAAGATGTGAAACAGTTATGTTGGCACAGATGTAAACTTATTTCATATTAATTAAATCAAAGTCATCTCTCTCTCTCTCTCTCTCTCTCTCACTTCCTTTATCTTACTCTCTCTCTCTTTCACTTTAGCTCACACTCTCTCTCTCTCTCTCTCATTCTCTTCGTTATATTTCTTCTTGACTCATTTGGCTATCCTTATTTGGTTGTTTTTTTTGTCCATTTTTTTATCAATATTAACCATGTTTTTCTTTTTTTTTGTTTTGATTTATCTTGTAGTTTTGTTGGATTTTTTTGCGACGTTTTGTTATTGATCTTGTTCATTTTATTGTTTTTTGTTTTTGCTGTTGTTGTTGTTGTTTTTTTTTCTTGCCAGCAGATAAATTCTTTTTTGTGTGTGTCTGTCAATATTTGTTAATGATTTCTAGTTGTGTACACAAACTTTCTCCTTTACCTCCTCTCCTCCCCCCACCGTTCCACCGCCCCACACCTGTTCTCATTTGATGGATTAGCTTGGCTCCACTTAGAAAGAGACTAAAAGTATTGTGGAATTACTGACAGGAATGGTTAACAGCAGTGAATTATTATGCTCTGTTTCAAGACAGAGATGATTTGGGTTAGAACAAAATAAAGATTAATAAATGAAGCTGTTGTTGTTGTTGTTGTTGTTGTTGGTGGTGGTGGTAGTGATGGTTAATGCAAATTTCTTTTTTTTGTTTCTTCCAGATAAAAGCTAAACATGAGTTGAAGAGTGTAAATTGAGGCATGAAGAATTTATTTTGAGAAGAAATTACAGGTAACATCTTTTGGAAGATGGCATCTTCAAACTTTTGACTTTGGAATAAAAGATGACATTTAGAAAGTAGTTGCTTTAAACTGTTGGTTATATAATTTCAGTAACATCTTATGGAAGATGGTACTTCAGACTCTTTTACTCTTTTACTTGTTTCAGTCATTTGACTGTGGCCATGTTGGAGCACCGCCTTTAGTCAAACAAATCGACCCCAGGACTTATTCTTTGTAAGCCTAGTACTTATTCTATCGGCCTCTCTTGCCGAACTGCTAAGTTACGGGGACATAAACACACCAGCATCGGTTGTCAAGCGATGTTGGGGGGACAAACACAGACACACACATATATATATATATACATATATGCGATGGGCTTCTTTCAGTTTCCGTCTACCATATCCACTCATAAGGCTTTGGTCAGCCCGAGGCTATAATAGTAGACACTTGCTCAAAGTGCCATGCAGTGGAACTGAACCCGGAACCATGTGGTTCGTAAACAAGCTACTTACCACACAGCCACTAAAAAAACCAAAAACAAAAAAAAAAACAAAAAAAAAACAAATAGGGAGCTTCTGCTTGATAATTGGAGATTTTGACTATCACTTTCTTAAATACAGGTAGTACCTTGTGGAAGACAGTACTTTAAACTGTTTGTTTTGTAAAAAAAAAAGAGAGATTACATTTACTGGAAAATGGTGGTGTAATAACAAGTAACATGATGCAGAAAATAGTACCTGTAGTTAGATTTATAACAAAGGAGAACATCTGCTGCAAAATATTGGCCTAAAACTGTTGGTTGTGTACAAGCGGGTACTGTCTTGTAGAAGGTGGTATTTTCAGAGAGTTGGCTTTTGCAATAAAAGGTGTCATATATAAAACTGCACCTCCAGAGACAACAGGTAGCATCTTGTGGAAGAGGGTATCTTAAAGACTGTTGGTTTTTGTCATTGGGTATATTTGTAATTGTTTGAGAAAATGGAGCTTGTGCAGTAAGAATGTGCTGCCATTTGGTACTGAGACATAGTAATGGGGGTAGCGTTAAGTGTGTAAAGGGCTTCATACTTTCTACCTTTTTGCAGAAACTACAAAAGATAGAAAGTATGAAGTGTGGCCAAGAAATATGACACTACTTGGTTGTGGGACAAGGTGAGTTGGATGTAAATGATCTGAAGGGTGTGAAGGAAAATAAGGGTTGTATAAATATGTTGTACAAGCAATGCTACCCTAGATGAAGTGAGAAAATCACAGAGTATTGAAGGTATTACATAACATTTTATAACTAAGAGAAAGAAAGACAGCAACCAAGACCCTTCAGTTTCATTGGCCTCTGAGATTTAAGGTATGCACATATCATCATCATCATCATCATTGTTTAACATCTGCCTTCCATGCTAGCATACTCTTTTACTCTTTTACTCTTTTACTCTTTTATTCTTTTATTTTTTCAGTCATTTTGACTGTGGCCATGCTGGAGCACTGCCTTTAGTCGAGCAAATCAACCCCAGGACTTATTCTTTGTAAGCCTAGTACTTATTCTATTGGTCTCTTTGCCAAACTGCTAAGTTATGGGGACGTAAACACGCCAGCATCGGTTGTCAAGCAATGTTGGGGGGACAAACACACAAACATATACACACACACATACATATATATATATATATATATATATA
>NC_068996.1:5894069-5898756 GCF_001194135.2 Octopus bimaculoides | reverse complement strand
CGTTGGCTGAGTTCAACAAAAAACTGGATTGTTTCCCTTTCAACGGCACATCGAGAAATTAATTTTTTGTAACTAAACACTTTCAAACTTGGGACACTGGTAGAATGTGTCATATAAAACATCTTTTTCTCTTAGTGTTGTTGAGAAAAGTTTATATTTTCAAAGTTATTTCGTGTTAAAGTTGTTGTATTTCGGTAATTTCAACCAATCAATGACGTCTATTCAGCTCCCCTCCCCCTCCCCTCCCCCTGCTCCTGCTCCTCCTCTTCTTCCTCTTCTTCCTCTTCTTCCTCTTCTTCCTCTTCTTCTTCCTCTTCTTCCCCTTCTTCCTCTTCTTCTTCTTCCTCTTCTTCTTCTTCCTCTTCTTCTTCCTCTTCTTCTCCCTCCTCTTCTTCCTCCTCTTCTCCCTCCTCTTCTCCCTCCTCTTCTCCCTCCTCTTCTTCCTCCTCTTCTTCCTCCTCATCTTCCTCCTCTTCTCCCTCCTCTTCTTCCTCCTCATCTTCCTCCTCATCTTCCTCCTCTTCTCCCTCCTCTTCTTCCTCCTCTTCTTCCTCCTCATCTTCCTCCTCTTCCTCCTCCTCTTCTTCTCCCTCCTCTTCTTCTTCTTCCTCCTCATCTTCCTCCTCTTCCTCCTCCTCTTTTTCTCCCTCCTCTTCTTCTTCTTTCTCCTCTTCTCCCTCCTCTTCTTCTTCCTCCTCTTCTCCCTCCTCTTCTTCCTCCTCCTCATCTTCCTCCTCCTCATCTTCCTCCTCCTCTTCTTCTTCCTCATCTTCTTCCTCCTCCTCTTCCTCCTTCTCTTCTTCCTCCTCCTCTTTTCCCCCAACCCCACTTCCTCCTCATCTTCCTCCTCTTCCTCATCTTCCTCCTCTTCCTCATCTTCCTCCTCTTCCTCATCTTCCTCCTCTTCCTCCTCTTCCTCCTCTTCTTCTTCCTCCTCCTCCTCCTCCTCCTCCCTCTGTCTCTTCCTCTCCTCCCTCTGCTTCTCCCTCCTCCCTCTGTCTCTTGTTCCTCTTACCTCTGCCTCTTGTTCCTCCCCAACCCCACTTCATCATCATCATCATCATCATCATCATCATCATCATCATCATCATCATCATCATCATCACACGCTTTCGGACGACGTAAAGACGTGACACGTATTCAGTTCCTGCACCATTGCGTGAGTTCACCTCAGTGTCCTTATAACACTATGGCGCTGACCGTGAGTCTTAGAACGAAGCCCTCATAGTTCATCCTTCCTCTGGTCGGTCCCCTGACGATGCTCTGGTTATCGCAAACGGCACCTGTCCTCCTACTTGTTACGTTGGTCAATAAAATGTCAATATAATAGAATTTAGCCATAAACGAACCCCCTGCAAACTGATGATGCCGAAAGCCTCCCTGAGCACCAGAATACATGGAGTAGTCTTCATGCCCTCCTTGGTTTTCCTAAAGACAGCAAAAAATGATTTGAAAGTAATTTGGCTGGCTGCTCTTCCTCGCTGATCAAAGCCATCAAGTCACCGTGTGGCCGCCGCCATCGTTGGTTCAACGTTTATTGAAAATAAGGATATGTAGAAATGTCGATGCTGTTTCTTTGTATAAGAATGTTTCGTAACAAAACTGTTCCAGTTACATTTCTCAAAGTTGTTCTATTTACCATTTGTTGCGAGTTCTTTTGAAATATTTGTTGGATAAGAGAAAGAAGAAAAAAAAAACGAGACAAAAAAAGTAACCAAAAAAAAACAACAACAATGAGAGAAGAAGAACGAAAACAACAGCAACAAAAACGTTATTTTATTTTTTTAAATGGTGAACTTAAGAGGTGGTGGGGTGGGGGGTGGGGGACAGAAGAAGAAATAAAAATAAAGGTTACTTGCAGGTGTTGGTAGTAATGGAATAACAGAATAAAAGATAATTTTTACTTGTATGTATATATACGTGTGTGCGCGCGTGTGCATGTGTCTGCATGGTTGTGTATATTATATGTATGTGTACGCACGCATGTGTGTATGTGTGAGCGTGAATATATACTCTCTCCTCTTTCTCGCTCACACATATATACATATACGAGAATATATGTGTGTGCGTAAGCTTATATATCTGTATAAGTGTGTGTGTATACGCACCGATATATATATATATATATATATATGTATTCCCTTCTTGATTATAGTTTAAAGTTTAATTTGACCGGCCACCTGCTCGGTGCCAAGGTTGTAAAGAAAAGATGCAAAAAGAAAAAGTGCTTTTCTTTTTGTCATCATTTGAACAACTATTCACCCTTTAAATTTCAGAAAGGTCCTGCAGAGTTTTATTGTCCTATCTGCAGTGCATTTATTATGGAGATAAGGATCTTTCTCCGAGAATGCAAATGCAGTCATACTTTGACCCGAGCAGACTGGCATATACTGCTACCACTCCTATAATATGGGGCATAAAACTGAAAATTTGTCTTGGATACTAAATTTATAGAATTCCCACCAACGTGCCTTAGATGTGTCCTTATACATCTATTTTTGTCACAGCAGTGATGTCAAGTGAACGGTTGACATGTTACAGTTCTGTGTTCTCAAATGACAATATCTGGAGCTGTTTATTCTTAGATTCCACTAATATTCCTTCGATTTATAAGTCTTAATACGTTTATATTTATTGGCTGTTATATATCATTGTTTGATATTTTTATCTTACGCTATTATAAACTTCTCTGCTTACTAAATAATACCTTATAAGCAGGTAATATCTAGATGTTATTCTCAAACATTTGGCGAATATGCAGCTGTCTTCAGTTTCATTTTGCGTATCCTATGTTTGTTCTCTCTTCTAAGTTCTTAGTGGAAATATTTTGCTCGCAGATTGCTTGGAGATAACCTTAAAAGCCGAATGCTATAGATTTGCTTGTACTCCTTGCAAGGCTTTTAGTGTAGTTTAATCCTTCAATGATCTATGTTTTTTTTTATTTAGTTCGCCCCCTCACTGGGCTGGTCTATTAAAAAAATTTTTATTATAGTATTAAGCAGTATTTTCCACTGTTCCTTGGGGACAGTTAAGTCTCAATTTTTATTTTATATTGCGTCTCAATTTCATTAGCCATCCTAATGACGTTTTTTTTTTCGGCTCTCAAACTGAGTGAGATAGTTTCTGAACTATTTTTCTCTGTGCTGGAGCTGTTATTTCAGTTACACAATCGAGATTTCATATGGTATTAATACAAATTTAAGACCACGACCAACCGCCTTCTATATGAAACACAATCTGCCTACATCTCTACTGGTGTTGAAATTCCCCGTAATACAGAACAGTTTCCAGCTTCTTACATTCACTTTCTTACGTTCTTGTTGTGGCCATACAACAGCTTCGAAAGTCTTGGTTCTGTGGCATAAAACTACTTCGCAAGTCTTGGTTCTGACGGCAGAATTCTATCAGGACGAATCAATCTTAGCTTGAGTACACGTACAACACCAAAAAAAAAAAAAAAGCATATGTGTTGTATATCCTGAAAAGTGAAACAGATCTGTAGTGTCAATGTACAGTGTCACGGTAAAGAACCGATTTTCTGCATTACAAAACGGCTTGGAATCAGTAACCGACCTACGCGAACATTTCATCACAGCAAACTGAGAATCGAAAGAACAAATCATAACATCAAAGAAGCGCCGGTCTAAGAAAAGAGTATTAGTTGAACCAAGAGTTAATACAACCACGAAGAATGTGCAAAGAGACTTTAACTGCTATCCAGAGAATCCCAACGAAGAACACAGGCTGGAATCACAAACTGCCAGAGCCACTCTTCAATATGTTTATGACAGCATTGAAGAAGAGGAACTGGACCGCATGATTGATGAAGTCAAGGCAACAGATGCAAATTCAATGTATATGGGAAATTAGAAATTGATCAAATAAGCGAAAGGAAAGCAGCAAAGTTGAGCATCATCCATGGAAACAACAGGGAGGAGCGTGTGCAAAAGTGGTGTCAACACTTCAGTCAGTTACTCGGAAAGTCTCCCCTAAGCAATGAAGAGATTCAACCTGTTTTCAACAAACTCACATATGGAGCTGGACCTTTGGTTTGGAAAACCTCCAGAATGCCAAGATTAGACTGAAAGATAGAGAAGCTGCTGGCCCTGATGAGATTCCCGCTGGAGTTATCAAGAGGTGCATTCTGGATGAAATAATACTGGATTTTGTGAATAAACTCTGGCAGAACCAGCAAAGTCCAGATCAGGGATCTGAGATTGACTTGATACCAATCTCAAGGTCAGGAAACCTCAGCGATGAATTTTATTACAGAGGAATTGCAGTGTTCAATATCTCACTCAAAGGCATCAACCGAATGATCCTTCATAGGATTCAACCGGTGCTTGATAGCCATGGAAGACAAAATCAAAATGGATTTAGACTAAGGTGTTTCAGAATTTAGTGTGTATTTCGTGAGCAGGTATGTAACTGGTTTAACAAAAGGACAAAGAGCAGTACTGATAATCCACTACCCCGCAGGATGCCTTTCTGATAATGCATGATGTCAGATTTGATTCTTTCGGTCTTACTTTTGGAAAGTTAAAAGGTGTACCAAATCTTTTTTAAGTACTGAATAGCAGCAGCTATCAGTGGTACAAAACTGATTAACTGTAATGCTTTGATTATACACACACACACACACACACACACACACACACACACACACACACACACACACACACACACA
>NC_068996.1:5891939-5892668 GCF_001194135.2 Octopus bimaculoides | reverse complement strand
TATATATATATATATATATATATATAAAAGCTTGGTACTTATTCTATCACTCTTTTGCCGAACCGCTACATCTTAGGAAAATAAGTACACCACGACACCGGTTGTCAAGCGGTGGCGGGGACAAGCACACACACACACACACACGACGGGCCTCTCTCAGTTTCTGTCTACCAAATCCACTCACAAGGTTTTTGTCGGTCCGAGGCTACAGTACAAAAAGGTTGCCGAAGGTGTCACGCAGTGGAATTGAACTTGGAACCACACAGCCACACCTGCACTTCGTGTAAGAAAATATAAAAAAACTGATATGATCCGATATAAATACGAGATAATTGATAATCTTTATCCGTCGACGGTTTGGGTTCATTTGTTCGATCAACTGGATTATCTACTCTTTGGATTAGTGCATGGATTAGTGTGTGGATTTCTAAGATGCCTCATCCTTGACGTAATTCTTTGACAAAATAAGTATCACATCAGACAAATAGAATCTATCCGACGGGCTTCCACACAGTTACCATTAAACCAGTTACACACATAACGCTTAGGTTGATACAAGATAATTGCGTACCCCGCCGTCACTACCTTCACCCCCCCCCCAAAAAAAAACAAATACAAAAAATAAAAACCCTTGTCCAAGATGCTGCTTTGTGCGGGGTCGAAATATGGATTTCGAAACAAATTTCTTAACCATTCAGCCATGCTACGAAGTAAATATAATGAACATAT
>NC_068996.1:5885105-5885668 GCF_001194135.2 Octopus bimaculoides | reverse complement strand
GGGAGGTATGTGTGAATGGGGGTATATATGGGTTATGTGTGCAAGGGTGTATATGTTTGGGTGTGTGTGTGTATGTATGTTTGCGTGTTTGTTAGCGTGTGTGTGTATGTGCAAGTGTGCGTGTGTATGTGCGTTTGTATAAGTGTGTGGGCGAATCTGAGCGTGTAAGTGCATGCATGTGTTGTGTGTGCGTGTGGTGTGTTGGGGTAGGTGTGCATACATGTGTGTGTATGGGTGCGTGTATTTTTTGTGTGTGGGTATGTGTGCGTGTAGGAAGAGATGAAATAAATTGTGGAAAATTGTAGTGATTGTAATAAAAAAGTGAATAATGGATATAATGTAAAGTGGATAAGGGGGTGGGGTAAAAAATAATAATAAAAATAATAAATAAAGAAAAGTGTTGCATTGTCGTAAAGGGGAGAGTCATAAGGAGGAGGGGGCTGTGTTGAGTCCGAAGGGGAAAGATGATCTAAGGTTAAAAATATAGCGCTGTTCCAAGTGGAGTCGCGAGGGAGTGGACCCATGGTGCAGGGCGAGGCCAAAAAGGGAGATGTTAGAGGGGG
>NC_068996.1:5883366-5883920 GCF_001194135.2 Octopus bimaculoides | reverse complement strand
ATACTTGGGCCTCAATGTAACCAACAAAGAGGTTGGAATAATTGGGACCCATTCTCGTTCCCATCGCGACCCCAGATTCCTGTTGGTAGGTTTCTCCGGCGAACGTGAAGCAATTGAGGGTGAGGACGAGTTCTGCCAGACGAAGCAGGGTAGGGGTACTAGGTGTGGGGTCAGGGCGGCGGTCAAGGAAGTATTGGAGGGCTGAGAGACCATCGTTGTGTGGAATCACGGGGTATAGGGATTTGATGTCCAGGGTGAAGAGGAGGTGTGAGGGGCCGGGTGGGAAACAAAAGGAATTGAAGAGGCGAAGGGCGTGGTTAGTGTCGTGTATGTAGGATGGGAGGGCAGCAACTAACGGGGACAGGATATGGTCGAGGTATTTTGAAATGAGTTCGGTGGGGCAATTGCAAGCAGAGACAATGGGGCGGCCAGGGTTGTTAGGTTTGTGGATCTTGGGAAGGAAGTAGATGGAGGAGGTGCGGGGTGTGCGGTCGATGAGGTTGGTGGCGGCGGCGGGAAGAGCAGAGGAGGAGATGAGGTCATGGATTGTGGAG
>NC_068996.1:5881132-5883185 GCF_001194135.2 Octopus bimaculoides | reverse complement strand
TATATATATATATACATACATATATACGACGAGCTTTCAGTTTCCGTCTACCAAATCCACTCACAAGGCTTTGGTCGGCCCGAGGCTATAGTAGAAGACACTTGCCCAAGGTGCCACGCAGTGGGACTGAACCCGGAACCATGTGGTTGGTAAGCAAGCTTCTTACCACACAGCTATTGAAAGTCTTTCTTCATGACCACGCTACAGAAATGTTTTGCTAAGAATAAACCTCTTTGACTATCATTTGTTGATGTGGATAAAGCCTTTCAGGGTATCAACGATTTGTAATTTGGTGGTTTAAAAAAAAAAAAACTAGTTGTCGACGAATGACTTGTGAGAGTGGTACAAGCCGTATATAATGATGCAGTTAGTAAAGTGAGAGTTGGCAACATTGAGTTTCGTGATGAATTTAGCACCTTGATAGGTGTTCACTAACGTTCTTTCTCAAGTTATTTTTATTTATTGAAATTCTCCAGATTATATGAGAAAAGTTCCAGGCCGGCTAATCACCGGATCCCTGTACGCTAATGAGCTAGTTCTTATAGCAAAGTCTGTGAAAGATTTAAAGAAAAGATAAAATTCCTAACGTGGAAGCAAAACCTAGAATCGAGAGGTCTGTAGATAAACCTATGAAGACAAAAGTTTCAATAAACATGGAAGAGGACAGGGAAATAGGAATTATTGATATGCAGAAAAAGGGTTTGTAAGAATTCCATACAGTGTATTCGATATGAACTATAGATGCACAACGAGTGTAGTGGGTTGAATATCAGGCTGACAGGGAAAAAAAAATGATTTTCTGTGCGGCGGATTTATAGCGATAGCTACAAGTCAGAACCCGATTAAAATAAAGTTTTTTTTATTAATAGTTGGAAGGCTCTATAGAAGTAGTTGAAAGCTACTGGGTGACTTAATTAGCACAGGAGGAAGATGTTCTGGAAGTATAGTAGCCAGAGTAAGGACATGGTGGAAAAAGTACAGAGAGCTAGTATCTCTACAGGCAATAAGGGGATTCTCGTTTCGAGCAAAGAATAAATTGTATGTTGCTTGTGTTTGGAATGTGATGCTGCATGGAAATGTGACGTGGGCACTAAACACAGACGAGGGAAATGAAGTATGCTCCACTGGATGTGTAATGCTAGTATGTACGAATTCTGTAGTGGACATGAGTTTCAATATAAACTGGATATAAAAGGAATAAGTGTAGTGTGTAGGAACGAAGATTACATTGGAGGATAAAAGACGAGTGATGAATAAACGAGGATATTCAAGGAGGAGGAAACTATGAAAGAGAAAGACCGAGGAAATTATGGACAGAAGTGGTAACGGGTTAGTCTCAGGCTGTGGAACTTTACACAAGATATGACAAAGGAATGCAACAAAGGAATGCAACAAATGAAGCGACATGACATGAAAAAGGAGTCTTCAAACCTCTGCAAGCATGAACTAAAAGACGTAACAATGAAGGTGATGCTGCTGCTGCTGAGGATGATGATGATGATGATGATGATGATGATGATGATGATGATGATGATGATGATGATGATGTGTGTGTGTGTGTGTGTGTGTGTGTGTGTGTTATTAGGAGAATTTGTTGATAAGGAAATAAATTTATCAAAGTTTCGAAGATTTCGTGTGACACCACTCATCAGTGTATGATATATTCACAGATTTGTTTGTAATGAACTGTTTTTGTAAACAAATAAAGTCTATCTATCTATCTATCTATCTATCTATCTATCTATACACACATATTTATATATATATTTATATATATATTTATATATATTGCAGATATAATATATATAATAACACCCACATATATACGTATGCGTACATGTATGTACGTATGTAGACGTATATATGTGTGTGTATAAAAACAGGCACTCACACACACATCCATATATGTATATATATTTATCTACATAAAGTTTATATATATATATATATATATATATATATATATATATAAAGTTTAGAGATTCATCATAGAAATGGCGTCAAATTGGCAGAGTCGATAGGGCGTAGGATAGAATGCCTTGCAATATTTGTT
>NC_068996.1:5879971-5880553 GCF_001194135.2 Octopus bimaculoides | reverse complement strand
GTGTGTGTTTTATAAAAAATATTTATTCAGGTTGAATATAGAACGTCTTGTCACCCTTTCAAAGCCTAGCCAGGCTCATGGGCCCGGTTTCCTGGTTTCTATGGCGTATGTGTTCTCCCCAGCTGGACGGGACGCCACTCCATCGCAGCATAAATGCGCCCTTTTAAATCCTAGCCGGGCTCATGGGCCCGGTTTCCCGGTTTCAGTGGCGTATGTGTTCCCCAGCTGGACGGGACGCCAGTCCATCGTAGCGTTACTAATTTTTGCCAGCTGAGTGGACTGGAGCAACGTGAAATGAAATGGTTTGTTCAAGAACACAACGCGTCGCCCGGTCCAGGAATCGAAACCACAATCTTACGATCATGATGCTGACACCCTAACCAGTAAGCCACGCGCCTCCACAATATAAAATGTACTAAGCATAATTTCACCTTTCGGTTCTTTCTGGAAAATATTGATTCCAAATTTTGTGACAAGAGCAGCAATTTCGAGGATGGGATAAGTCAATTACAACGATCCCCAGTGCTCAACCGGTACTTATTTTATCGACTGCAAAAAGATAAAAGGTGGAATCGACCTTTG
>NC_068996.1:5878529-5879226 GCF_001194135.2 Octopus bimaculoides | reverse complement strand
TATATATATATTAGCAAAAACATTCAAATGTTTACATTCGAAATAAGATGTTACTATTGTTAATACCATCTATGGCAAATATTTTTAATTGATAATATTAACAGCAGTAACATGGGCGGTTCACAGGTTTAATAGCATTATAAGCTATAAAATATAAAATATAAAATTAGCACGAAGCTTTAAGGATGCAGTGAGCATCAACCTGTTCCGAAATGAGAGCCATTCAGAAATGGCAGCCTGTGCACTTTCGAAAACTTGCACCATAACACCCTCAAGTGTTTCGGACCTCACTTCTCTGATTTCTCTATTGATGTTCTCCTTCAGTTGACTAGTCCGGATTTATTCTTCTGGGGATACCTGAATGAGAGGATTTACGTCAACAAACCGGAGACCCTGATGCAACTGAAGGAGAACATCAATAGAAAAAACAGAAAAGTGGGGACTGAGACTCTTGAGGGTGTTATGGTGCAAGCTTTGGAAAGAGCACGGGCGGGCGAAGCCGAAAATGGCTGCCATTTAAGTGATGTCATTTTTCACATGTAATGTAGCGGTGTTGCAAAATTTGACTCGTGTTTATTAATTTCCATTATGTCCTTTATATTGGATCAAAATTTCATGCATTTATTTGTAGAGTTAAGGAAGTTATTAAAAATTGAAACCCATCAATGACTTTTGGGACACGCTTTCCTTCTCTCTA
>NC_068996.1:5876113-5877958 GCF_001194135.2 Octopus bimaculoides | reverse complement strand
ATATATATATATATATACAAGGGGCTTCTTTCAGTTTCTTTCATCCCGTAAAAAATGCGGGTTTTTTTTATACCTCTTTTATTTTTCAAAATTAAGATTAACAAACTTCTTATTCAATGTAAAATATACTCCCCTTCATTTTCTAAAATGCTCTTCCATCTATCTGGTAGACTTGGAATGCCCTTTTCTAAAATTCACTCGTCCGTGACGAAAAATACTTCTTGTTCTGACCTCGTCTACTATTTTTTCGTCCAAATGATTTTGAAGACTGCGGAATAAATGATAATCAGATGGGGCAATGTCTGGCGAATATGTTAAGTGAGGCATCGTTTCCCATTCAATCTGCTCCAGGCTTTGGAATGTCATCCTCACTGTAAATGGCCGAGCATTATCCTGATAGAAGAACGCCTTTCATTTTCAAACCAAAGATGGTTATTTTTCATCTATCGCTGACTTAAGCTACTCAAGCTGCTCGCAGTAGATCCCCTTTGATATCTTTGGTTTGGGTTTATAAGTTCAAAGTGGACTAAGCCTTTCATATCCTACCAAACAGATAACCACACCTTATGTGGGTGAAGACCTTCTTGAGCCTGGTGTGCTGGTGTTTCTCCTTCCCCTACCTACTGTCTTCGGCACTTGACATTTTTATAGAGAGCCCATTTCTCGTCACCAGTCACTATTTGGTCCCCAAAAAGGTTCATTCGTGAGACGTGACAGCAAAGAAGAGTACACATTCACTCTCTGCGCGTGATTAGACTTGGAATGTTTGTGAGGAACCCATTGACCTAATTTGCTGACTTTTCCGATGGCGAATGGTTGAATGACCAAATCCAAGCTTCTCTGCTAGTTCTTCAACAGGTATGATGGGATTTTGTTCCACCAAAGTTTGAAGGGCAATCTCGTTGAGCTCTACAGATCTTCCAAGAGAAGTCTCGCCTTCTAGGCTGTAGTTTCTGGCTCGGAATTCCTGGAACTACCGTTGACAATGGCTTACACTTATTGTTCGATCCCCATATACTGCATTAATATTCCTTGCACTTTCTGTTGCATTGTTGCCTTTATTGAAATCATAAAGCAAAATATGCCGAATATACTCCTTTGTCGCTTCCATTATAGCTTTGATAAACATAACTGCTAAAACCGGACTGCACTCTTCAAAACTTGTACTAAGAATAAAGACAAGGTAAAATTACTACCTGCTTTTATTGCAAGTTGATGCAGGTAGTTTATCTCGTCTCCCATCGACTTTTAGTTCATGCAATTGAAAAAACCGCATTATCTATAGGATGACCCAATATGTGTGTGTGTGTGTTTCTGTGATTGTCCCCTAGTACGGCTTGACAACCGGTATTGGTATGTTTACGTCCCCGTCACTTAGCGGCTTGAGAAAAGTGAACGATAGAATAAGTACCAGGCTTAACAAAATGTAAGCACTGGGGTTGATACATTCGACTAAAAATTCCTCAGGGCGATGTTCTTGTATGGCTGCAGTCCAATGACTGAAACCGATAAGATATATATACATAGGCGTAGGAGTGTCTGTGTGGTAAGTAGCTTGCTTACCAACCACATGGTCCCGGGTTCAGTCCCACTGCGTGGCATCTTGGGCAAGTGTCTTCTACTATAGCCTCGGGCCGACCAAAGCCTTGTGAGTGGATTTGGTAGACGGAAACTGAAAGAAGCCTGTCGTATATATGTATATATGTATATGTATGTGTGTATGTGTTTGTATGTCTGTGTTTGTCCCCCCAACATCGCTTGACAACCGATGCTGGTGTGTTTATGTCCCCGTAACTTAGCGGTTCGGCAAAAGAGACCGATAGAATAAGTACTAGGCTTCCAAAG
>NC_068996.1:5874498-5875683 GCF_001194135.2 Octopus bimaculoides | reverse complement strand
ATATATATATATATATATATATATATATATATATACATACGTATATATGTGTTTGTGCGTGTGTGTATGTTTGTGTGTCTGTATTCGTCCTCCGACCGTCGCTTGACAACCGGTGCTGGTGTGTTTACGTCCACGTAACGTAGCAGTTCGACTCTAGAGGCCGATAGAATAAGTACTAGGCTTGTAATGAATAAGTCCTGGGGGCGATTTGCTCGATTAAAGACGGTGCTCCAGCATAGCCGCAGTAAAATGACTGAAACAAGTAAAAGAATAAAAGAAGAAAAGAAAATATGTGTGTGTGTGTGTGTATGAGATAGAGATAGAGAGAGAGAGAGAGAGAGAGAGAGAGAGAGGGGAGGTGATACGATGTGCTGCAGTGTACGAGCAAAACTTTAAAGACAGGTACTTTGTCGGTAAGCAACTGGAACTATTTATAACGGACAAATTGTCATTGGTAGGAGGACATTCAACAGTTTTAAACATAAAACAAATTATGATCTCACTGAGAGCAACATGGCTCTCAGTGAATTCATAAAGCATGTCCTGAAAGCCGCAAGTTTTCCTTCCCAGAAGCATTCAGTAAATGAATGCGTCTCATGCATAGAACAAAGCTGTTTAGCTGCTGCTGTTTCTCACAAAAGTTTTTACTGGACCAAGAGAATGATAAAAGGTCAGACAGATTGACAATATTCCTGTGTGTGTGTGTGTGTGTGTGTGTGTGTATTAAAGAAAGCAAGAAATAAAACGAGAAAGGGTGTGCAAATCAGAGCACGGATCAGAGAGGAACAGCGAGAAGGTATAATAAAAAGAAGGCGGTGACCTGGCAGAAACATTAGCATGCGGGGCGAAATGCTTAGCGGTATTTCGTCTGCCGTTACGTTCTGAGTTCAAATTCCGCCGAGGATGACTTAGCCTTTCATCCTTTCGGGGTTGATAAATTAAGTACCAGTTACGCACTGGGGTCGATATAATCGACTTAATCCCTTTGTCTGTCCTTGTTTGTTCCCTCTATGTTTAGCCCCTTGTGGGCAATAACGAAATAGGTATAATAAAAAGAGGAAAAGACAACACCGACAGAGACGTGAGGAAATGAATGTAGACGAACGTCAAGAATATTTAAAGAAAGCTGAAATATGAATGCTATAAACATGCAAATCATCCTTTCTTTCGTAAATGGGTCCTCTT
>NC_068996.1:5870873-5874033 GCF_001194135.2 Octopus bimaculoides | reverse complement strand
CACACACACACACACACACACACACACACACACTCTCTCTCTCTCTCTCTCTCTCTCTCTCACACACACACATATCTGTTCGCGTCTTTGTGTTTCTATCTCCAGCAAACCACTGGGTTTGGTTTGTTTACACCTCCGTGACTTAGCAGTTCAGAAAAAGAGAATGATAAAATGATAAGTACCAAATTTAAAAGATGTACGGGATTAATTTAACCGACTAATTCTCATTGACATTGGCCTGCAAATGAAACTAATAAAAAGTTTTAAAAATTTATTAAGATTCTTAATAAGTGATGTTTATTTATTATCAGATTAATTTTTATTGCTGCTGTCTTTTGGTTTTAGGGATCTGAAATTGCGTTATGTTATAAAAGTCACATGAAAATAATAAAGACGATTACATGAGGTCTGTTTAAAGTGAATAAAGCTCTTATAGAAAATAAAATGACGGTTTGTTATTTGTTCGGAAATTGTGTCTAACGAAGAGATATGAGAAACGAGAGAAGAGAGAGAGATAGAGATAGAGATAAATAGAGAGAGAGAGAGAGAGAGAGAGAGAGAGAGAGAGAGAGAGAGAGTAAACATCGTAAACTATTGTAAATCATTTATGGTAAGTCCCGATCTCAGAACTAACTAAAATAAAATGCAATAATTAGAGATATAAATAAAATAAAATAAATACAATAAATAGATATTAAGGTAAGAAAATCTTTATGTGTATTTTTTTGCCTTTTGAAGTAGGTCGCTTTAGATGTGACAAAAAATTTGTTAAAAGATACTGCGCTACTATAAATTATAATTGTGTTACTTTCGTCGTAAGTTCAAGGCATGGAAAAAAACTGATTGGAATAAAAAAGGTGATAACTCTCATAGACTAATCTACCTTCCTTACAAAATTAATTGGTTTGAAATATTTTAGTGTGAGAATAAATTTGAGTAACGAAAATAATTTTTCATTGGTTTCAGAGCTATATTATTGGAATGGCTTATTACTCTTTGTTTAAAATTTTAGTGGAACATTCTATTTATTCCAGTTGATAGCATATTTGATGATTTTGAGTTAAGTTTACGAATGAATCCTAAAAAACTTGTGTTTGCGCCTCTAATTTGGGAAACCATATATATATACATACGAATCTATCTATCTATCTATCTATCTATCCATCTAAAAGAGTAATAAACCATGCCGTCCCGGGTTGACCTTGAGCGACTGCATCACAACTAACGCATTCTATAGTGGAGTAGTGGAGGGAAGGTAGGACGACGATCTCGGGGCGAACCTGGGCGTCGACGAGGAATACCTGACCCGCCTGTTTAAGACGACCTTCAGGCCGGGACCTATGGACAACTTCCAGAGATCCCTGGCCTGGCAGTGCTATCGGGAAGCGCTACCCGTTCGGGATAAGCTCTACAGGGATGGCTCGAGAAACATGGGGCCGACCTGCCCGAGATGCGGACAGGGCGACGAAACTGTTCTGCACGCACTCGTACAGTGTCCAACCATTTCCGACCTGTGGGCTTATGTCGAACAACTGCTATCGCATGTGGCACGAGTCAGTTTATCAGCCGAGTCTATCGTGAATATTGTGGCGCCTCCTTCCATGAAACGGGAGGGAAGAGCCATTTTCATCGTACTTATGGCTATGGCGAAAGAATGTGTATGGTGGACTCGTCTGAAAGGTCTAGAGACAAAGACTTTCCTCTCTGGTGAATCTCTCATCAACTTCTTCAAGCTGCTTCTCATTGTACCCATATCCGTTGGCTTCCCAAATCCTACTGCTTTAGTCAAACGTTTTTTTTCTCTTCGACATAACCGATTTATTTGTTCATAATCGCTTATATTTACTATTTAGACGTAATAGCCATTTGATTCATATTGTACCTAGTCAAACTAGTGTGTCCTGCACTGCACCTCTTTCATTTACAAAAAGTATTAGTATGTATGCGAATCTGTCTACACGTATGGCTCCAGTGTTGTGACTGTTATAATTTTCCTTCCGCAGAGTTGTTGTTATTTAACCCTAGGTCAGAATATCTATAACTGCGTTATCTTTCCATGTTTGTTTTTCAACCCTGTCTTGGACCCAGCGGTTGTTCTAATCATGAATGTCTCATTATAATATTGAGAAGTAGCGTATCTAGGACGACATTATTCGTATGTTTTTCCTTGTTCTTTAGCGCTAGGTTTACCCAAATCCAGAAGATTTATTTTATGAAAAGTCTTCAACTGTAACCATCATTTCTTTTATTCAGGTATAGTGTACTTGTCTTTTATATCAAGCACTATATTGTCTAATGTCCAACGTGCCCTTCCTTTCTTTAAGACAGCAAAGCATAATAAGATAGATTTGGCTGTCATTTCTGGGAAGAAGAGTGACCACATAGAGGTTCCCTTTTTGAGTTGAATAGTAATGGTAGTAGTAGTAATGGTGTTGGTGATTGGTAGTTGCGGCTGAGACGATGTAAGGACAAATAGTTAAGTATTGGCTTATGTAGTAAATGAGTGAGCAAAAGTAAAAATAAAAAAAAAAGCTATTGAAATTATAGCTGCAAAGAGAAGAAAAGACATTAGTGTTAATGATAATTCTTGTGAAGGAAGACAAGGGAAAGAACTCCGAATTATAAATTCGGCTGTATCGAAGTGGTTATGATGATACAGATGATAGATGATTGTGATGATTCACAGTGGTGGTAGTATTAATATTAGCATTAGTCGTATGATATATGATCTTCAAAGTGGTTGAATAACCAGTCCCAACCGTCAGGATCCACTGTACAGATTATGAACTATTAATCCTTTCAATCGCCAAATACAAAACGTGACTCGCGAGATCTCCATTCAAGTAATTTTCCTGAGTCACCATCTCACTCTTGCGCGCCAATATGTCGCAAGCCTTATTCATTTGTAGCTGAGCAACGTGAAATGAAGTGTTTTGCTCAAGAACACAACGAACTGCTCAGTCTGGGAATCGAAACTACAAGTTTACGATCATGAGTGCAACACTGTAACCACTTAGCCACGCACCTTCACTGTAGTAGTGGTAGTAGTAGTAGTAGTAGTAGTAATGGTGGTGGTGGTGGTGGTGGTGGTGGGGGTGGCTGAGGTCGCAGTGGCGATAATGATGATGGTGATGATAGTGGTAGCAATGGTTGTATCGGC
>NC_068996.1:5864893-5865549 GCF_001194135.2 Octopus bimaculoides | reverse complement strand
TATATATGTATATATATATGTATATATACATATGTATATATATATTTATATATATGTGCATATATATGTGAATATATATATGTATATATATATATATATGTATTTATATATGCGTATATATATATATATGTATATATATGTATATATATGTATATATATGTATGTATATATATATATATATGTATAAATAGATGTATATATATATGTGCATCATTTTTTCCGTCTGCGGAGAAATGGCTAAGATTTGCCCTGTTTATAATTATGCCATATGCTGCGTATGTATTATATCATACTAAGATCCCCATTGACAGGTCGCTGGTATTTATAGAGTGTTAAACACTTTTGGTATGCAAATTAGGGACTTCTTCATAGAGTAACTGCTGCATTTGTTCAGTATATAAACAGTTTGGCTGCTTGTTTCACTCACCAAAGTGATGTAGACGCCTCTGATGAGAACTCAAGAAGTTTCAAAAATCGATTAAGGTTGTTCATAATTTTTTTTCAGTCTACGGAGAAATGGCTGTTTATAATTATACCATATGTTAAATATATATGTATATATCTATATATATATATATTTGTATGTATATATATATTTGTATCTATATATATATTTGTATATATATATATATATATATATATATATATATATATAT
>NC_068996.1:5862440-5863755 GCF_001194135.2 Octopus bimaculoides | reverse complement strand
CCATCCCCCATCCACCATCCCCCACTTGACCACCGACGTTGCTGTGTTTGCGTGCCTGCAACTTAGCGGTTCAGCCAAAGACTGATAGAATAAGTACTAGGCTTACAAAAAATAAATTCTGAGTTCGATTTGTTCGGCTAAAGGCGGTGTTCCAGCATGGCTGCAGTCACATGACTGAAACAAGTAAAGCAGTAAAAAAATATGCCATTTTAATCCCGAGCAACGCCGGTCATCTCTCCTATATATATATATATATATATATATATATATACGCACACACACACACACACATATGCACATATATATATTATATATATATACACACATACATACATATACACACACTCTCACATTCACTCTCTCACACACACACACATACATGAACAAAATCGAACACAGAAAAGATGTGCGTTGTTAGTTCGTGGGTCAGCTGCGTTTTTAGGCGTAAGAGAATTACTCTCAAGCGAATATATTCTCAATGCCGCCTGGTGTTAAACCACCTGAAAGCAAGTGTTAGGCACGCGAGACAACTGACATACGTATGTGTATATGTGTGTATGTGTGTATGTGTGTGCGTATATAATATTTAGTTTCATGACAGCCAAATACATACATACACACACACACACTCACATACATACATACATGCATACATACATACAAACAGACAGACAGACAAACACATACGTTTATATGAATAGACATTTTTATCTATCTATCTATCTATCTATCCCTGTCCCTCTGTCAGTCTCACTGTCTGTCTCACTGTCTGTTTATCTATCTATCTGTCTGTCTGCCTGCCTGTCTGTCTGTCTGTCTACGTATGTATGTATTTATGTATGTATGTCTGTCTGTCTATCTATCTATCTATCTATCTATCTATCCATCTATTCTATATCTATCTATCTATCTATCTATCTATCTATCTATCTATCTATCTATCTATCTATCTGTCTATCTATCTGTCTACTGACACGAACATTCACACGCGCACACACAGACACACCGACACACACACACACACATGTATGGAATGATAAACAGATAGGGAGACGTTAGGAGAGACGAAGAATTATAAGGGAAACGATTAGTGTTAAATTGAAGTTTGATGAGTTTATCATAGTCTTTCGCCCACAACTGTTTAACTGATTGAGAGATATAAAAGGCCGAGAGTTAGAAATAGACAGACAGACAGATAGATAGATAGATAGATAGATAGATAGATAGATAGATAGATAGATAGATAGATAGATAGACAAAGAAAGAGGGAGAAAGAGAGAGAAAGAGAGGGAGGGAGCCAGAGAGAAGACAGTGG
>NC_068996.1:5856254-5861908 GCF_001194135.2 Octopus bimaculoides | reverse complement strand
TGTCCTGTCCTGTCCGCCAGTTCCCACCACCACCACCGTTACTTTCACACTCGTCTCGTATAAACTCTTTATTCAGTTCATTTATTTCTCCCTGCTCCTCCTGCTCCTGCCCCTGCTCTTCCTGCTCCTCTTCTTCTTCTTCTTCTTCTGCCTCCTCCTCCTCCTCTTCCTCCCTGCTCCCCCCCCACTGCCATCCGCAGTGCTTTTCCTATCGCCACCCCGACCTCTCATCACCTCTCCCGAACTTATTGGACAGCCACAGTTGTTTGTGTATTTGCCGTTTGTAACAGTCACACTATGGCGGCGGAAGTGGAGGGCATGCAGGCAAACGGTGGTGCGGTGCAGCGGTCTTTTAGACCTCATTATCCTTTTCTTTCTCTCTCTCTTTCTCTAGCTCTGTCTGTATGTAGAGTTCTGTCTGTTTGTTTATCCATCTATCAAATCTGTCTGCCTGTCAGTCTGCCTGTCTATCTGTTACCTTATCAACTACCCACATCTATCTATCTATCTATCTATCTATCTATCTATCTATCTATCTATCTGTCTATCTATCTATCTATCTATCTATCTATCTATCTATCTATCAATCTGTCTTTTTTCTGTCTGTTTGCCTATCTGTCTGCCTGTCTGTTTTTCTTTGTATACTATCTCTCGTTTTCTCTCTCTCTCTCTCTCTATTTATCTACCTATCTATCTATCTATGTATATTCTCTCTCTCTTTCTTTCTCTCTCTCGTTCTTTCTCTCTCTCTTTCATTCTCTCTCTCTTTCTTTCTCTCTCTCTTTCATTCTCTCTCTTTCTCTCTTTCTCTCTCTCTCTCTTTCTTTCTCTCTCTCTCTCTCTCTCTCTCTCTCTCTCTCTCTCTCTCTCTCTCTCTCTCTCTCTCTCTCTCTCTCTCTCTCTCTCTCTCTCTCTCTCTCTCTCTCTCTCTCTCTCTCTCTCTCTCTCTCTCTATCTATCTATCTACGTCTGTCTGTGACAGTATTCGGTCTTGTCATTTCTTTGTTCTCTCGTTTTGTTTTCCGTTCTTTTTGTTTTTGGTGTTGGTCAACCCCCGCCCCTTACAATAACTGAATGAATTACAAGATAAACCTATCCAGTTACCTAGGTAACCACTCCAACGGTAAAACTGACCAATGAAATCATGGTCAAATAAAGGCAGATGGGTAGGTAGATACTACAAAGTTTCTAACCAAATTCAATAAATGGGGTTTTTGATAATTATAAGTCTAGTGTTCCCCTGCGCCCGCTATTGTTCCCTTTGTGAAACCCTGCGGAGTACATACACACTCACCAGTCACCTACAATGACAACAACTAATCAATGGACCAATGAGTGAGTGAGCGAGGAGAAAGAGAAAGAATAAGAGAGAGAGAGAGAGAGGAAAAGAGAAGGAAAAGCAGGAAAGGAGAGGGAGAGAGAGGGGGAGAGAGGGAGAGAGAGAAAGAACCTGGATAAGGTCGCTCAGTCTGCAAGAAACAGCAAGGCCACAACTCTCCCTCACATCTCTCTCTCTCTCTCTCTCTTTCTCTCTCTCTCTCTCTCTCTCTCTCTCTCTCTCTCTCCCTTTCTCCCTATCTCTCTTTCTCTCTCTCTCTCTTTCTCTCTCTATCTCTTTCTCTCTCTCTCTCACCGTCTTAAACAATGGAATTTGTAGACAATGAAGAAGTTCCACATTGTTCCTCAAAAGGCGGGGATGGTCTCGACTGGAACGCTTCTGACCGTAGGTCTGCTCGATCTCGGGCAGAGTAGAAGTGTGGATAAACAACAACAGCAACAACAACAACAACAACATCAACAACAACAACAGCAACAACAATAACAGCAGCAGCAGCAGCAGCAATGAAAAAAGAAAAAGTGAGCGACCTCTACGTAATCGACCTGTCGGATCGACATGCGAAAAGCAGCACAACAAAATCTTTCGTCTACTACTCACCACCCCAAAACCCTGCCATCTTTGATTGGTACAATTGTTAGAACATCAGACAAAATTCCGAGCCGTATTTAGTTTGTGCCTAGAGTTCGAATCGTAAAATATGCAGGCTTGAGAATAGATGTCGAGAGAATGTGGAATTACGAAAGCAAGAATGGTACAAAATGTGATTGGAGCACTTGGGTCGGCGAGGAGAAGACTTCAGAAATATCTTGACGCAATTGGAATCTGTTTCAGAATTATGACATCGCAAAAGACAACACTTTTGGAAACTGCAAATGCCTTGTAGAGAGTTATGGATCTATTTCAAAACGGGGGCACCAGTTTTCATTTATGTTTTATGTAGTGTTTTTGGTACCGAAAGACGTTCAAACTTCGTATACTTATCTATTTTGTGTTATAGAACAGAAAAATATTTTTGTATTCGAATTTATTTCATGTAAAAAATTGTCTTATTTCGATAATTTCTACTAATCACTGACGTCTATTCAGTTGAAAACAGTTAGCGCTGTAACGGTGTATATCGTATTAATCCCCTAACCCTAACCCTAACCCTAACTAGACTGTTAACCCTAACCCTAACCCTAACCCTAACCCTAAAACTAACCCTAACTCTAGAATCCGAACTCTAAAATTGTTACACACATAGATACGCACAGCGTAATTTATTATATAAACAATATATGCGTATAAATTACGATTAAACCGGATGAAATATGTAACAGGGAATAACATTTTTATGACCGCCCAGCAGTAACTCTATTCAGCTGAATAGACGTCAGTGATTGGTTGAAATTACAGAAATACGACAACTTTAACATGGAATAACTTGCGATGTACGTTTTTTTGTTAAGAAGACTAAGAGTAAAAGATGTTTTATATGACACATTCTACCAGTGTCCCAAGTTTCAAAGTGTTTCGTTAGTGTTTCGTTAAGAAAAATACTGGTGCCCCCGTTTTGAAATAGATCCGAGAGTATTGTCTATCTGAGGCTATATAGCATGATGGAGTCAATTAAACGATCCAGTGTTAACACGATCATTACTGTGTAAATGAAGGAACAGCAGCAGAAGCAGCAGCAGCAGCAGCAGCAAGAACAACAACAACAACAACAACAGTAGTATCAGGCACTCGCCCTCGTGGCTTCTGATCTTAACTGATTGGAAGTGTTTTCATGTACATTGTTTTGTCTTGGTATAAAAGATGGGCTACAGCAAATATCCTGCTTAATACCACAGATTTGCTTGTCAGTTGTTTGACCTTAACCAGTTGAGCATGTCCCTTGGTGGCTGACGATATGTGCATCTCTGATCATGAGTAGAAGTAGTGGGGGAGCATCATAGCCATGTGATGAGAGGAATTCTTTGGGGTTTGAATCATTCACCTTTGGAAACATGGGTGTTTTGCACATCATTCTTAAACAACCCTTATTCAGGGACCTTTTGAGCGGAATGGGCTACTCGACCTGAAGAAATTCTAACAGGGCCCCCACCTGCAAGGTCATGCGCTGTTTATCTTGATATAAGATCACCATGTCACGCACATATGGTTGTGATGCATGTGCCTGGTGTACCCTTATCAGATGGGTAGTCATGATGGGTATAAATGGCTTCGTATATATGTAGTCCAGTGTCACTTTGACGGCATGCACTGTTCTCTCACACAATAATAATTATGATAATAGTATTAATAATAATTTCTTTTATTAACCACAAGGGGAATAGATGAGGGGGATATCAAAGAGACAGACAGCGATTTGCGTGTGGATTTACATCAAGGATGGGAGAAAGAAATAGTAAAGACAGTTAAATGCAAGTGAAGTGCACATAATATGCAAAGTATGAGACGACGTGAATGATGCAATCCTCCTGATACAGGAGGAACTTCAAATAGGGCCAATCAACGAACCCCACAGATCCAGGATTACCCTAATCACCAAAGCTACGATCCCTCTCTCCTGCTCTTCAATCTACAGGCGCATACTTAGAGTTAGGCCGTTCATTCTAACCGTTTTTGCCACAGTCACCCATCTTTATACAAATTCACTGGGAGGTAGCACCTTCCTCTTCGCCCTCACTTTCCTTTCCAAGTGGAACTTAAAAAAGACGATGAGATCTTGACCGAAAGAGCAAGTTGCTTTTCCTCAATCATTTCAGCCTCGTCCACCGCACAACCTCTTTCGTCATAACCACAAGACAGAGGAACAACGTCTACCTTCCCTTGTCAAATATGGGTGGTGGAGCGATCTTCACGATAAATTTGGCTGACAGTCGGATTCGTCTCACACGTAATAACAATTGTTCGACATAACTTCACAAGTCAGTAATACTTGGACCCTGCACGAGTGCATGTAGAACGGTTTCGTCGTTCTGTGCGCATCTCGGACAGTCGCGCCTGAGAGTGCTTCTGCGACTGTAGAATTAGTCTCGAACTGGCATTGTTCCTTTGTAGCACTGCCAGACCAGGGTTTTCTGGAAGTTATCCATGGTAGTACCGGGCCCGTAAGTCCTCTGAAATGGATCAGCTTGTTCATCTTCGTTGATGGCTACAGTTTCCTCGAAAACATCTTCGCTATTATTATTATTATTATTATTATTATTATTATTATTATTATTATTATTATTATTATTATGTTTTTTTTTCTTTTTCTTCAAATTTTCTTCCATTTCTCGCCGAGTATTTTCCGTACACCCAGGGCAGAGAAGCTCATTGTATGCATTCCCAGTTTACACACGCAAATTCACAGGTAAAATATGTATTTGAAAAAGATTAGTGAATAAATAAATTCATGAATGGATGTTGTTTTCACAGCGATAATGCTCTTTTCAGTACATGAGTCGTTCCAGTTAACACGATTTTTTGCACTTTCTGTAAGGATGATAGGCCTGGTATCATTTTCAAATAGGTTTCAGTACCCTTTTTTATCATTCCTAGAGATCTGGTATGGTAGTCGCCTTGAGGTGCCACATTTTTTCAATTTCTATTAGCAAGTCTTTATATTTACTGATCTTGTCAAATTTTTTCGCCGCTATATTATGATCACAGGGAATACTCATGTCAATTAATAAACACGGTTTATTAGCTTTTATAGTTTTGTCGGTAAGTACGGGGAAGTCCCAGAGAATCGACACATTCTCTCCCTCAGTCACAGCTTCAGGATGGTGTTTATACTATTTGCCAACCGTTTGATTTTATAATGCCGACATATTGTCCAGTGTAAATACTAAATACTGGCCGACTCTGTCATGTTTTGCTTTATATTCTACTTCTTCTTCTCAACAACAACAACAACAACAACAACAACAGGTTCAAATTTTGGCACAAGGCCATAAATTTCGGGGTACGGGGGTAAATGGATTACATCAACCCCAGTACACAACTGGTACTTATTTTATCGATCCCGAAAGGATAAAAGGTAATTTCAACCTCTGTGGAATTTGAACTCTGAACGTAAAGACGGACAAAATGCCGTTCCGGAAATACAACAATATATATATAATATATTGATTAGCCATGATAGATCGCTAATCCCTACATACATTTTTTCTCTCTCCTTTTTTCTCTCTCCTTGTTTCTTTCTGTATTCCTTTCTGTGGAAGAGCGTAGGCTCGAAACGTTAAAAACTTTTTCAATTACCGAGCGTTAAACTAATACACCTGTTTATTTTCTACACCACCTGTCTTCGTCTTTTGATTTTTGTGAATTCTCCCTATATATATAT
>NC_068996.1:5852317-5855619 GCF_001194135.2 Octopus bimaculoides | reverse complement strand
TGTCTGTCTCTGTCTGTCTGTCTCTGTCTGTCTGTCTCTGTCTGTCTGTCTGTCTGTCTGTCCGTCTGTCTGTCTGTCTGTCTCTCTCTCTCTCTCTCTCTCTCTCTCTCTCTCTCTTTATATATAAATATAAAACTTATACCCTATTCTGATATATCCTTAACTTGGCCCACTTAAAAGCAACTTTGCCTTGTCCAGCCCAAAACGATATTATAACTCCCATGTGTGTGTGTGTGTGTGTGTAAGAAGAAATTATTTTTATTGTCGAGATCGACTTTGTCTTTCATCCTTTCGGGGTCGAGAAATTAAGTACCAGTGAAACACTGGAGTCGATGAAATCGACAAGTGCCCTCTCCGCAAATTTCAGACCTTGCGCCTTGAGTAGAAAGGATTATCATCATCATCATCATAATTATCATCATTATTTGTTGTTGTTGTAGTAGTAGTAGCAGTAGTGGCAAGTTGGCAGAATTGTCTAGACGTTCCGAGTTCAAATCCCACTGAGGTTGACTTAGCCTTTCATCCTCTCGGGAATAAGTACCAGTTGAGGATTGTGATCGATGTAATCGACTTACCCCTCTCCCAAAGTTGCTGGCCTTCTGCCAAAATTTGAAACCAATATTTTACTTTGATTTCAGTCGAGTGGTTGTTTTTTTTATTTCTTTATTATCTTATAAACTTATTCATTTGTTTGCTTGCCTTTCTGTCTTTAAATAGAATTAATTAATATATTCACGTAATCTGAGTAGATTAATTTTAGAAACATTAATTAATTCATGTTTCATTTGATTTGAGTTCATTTGATTTGCTTTCAGTTCAGAGAGGGTGGACATAGATTCTGGAGTCATTGACACACTTTATAAACCTACCCGCCACCGGCGATACTACTACCATCACCGTCATTGCTACTACTAAAACCACTTACATTCATTCACATCACCAGTTAGCCCAGTCGGCACCACTACTACCATCAAAATACAATCCCACCATTATCTTCATATCACCACCACTACAATCAAGACCACGACCATCATAAATTGATAATCGTAATTAACCATCAACAATCACTACTTCCATCTTTCTCCGTCTCGTCATTCATTCCTTTCGCGTCATACGCATACAACTAATTACGTTGATTACTATAACTAAGTACCTTGATAACAAACAACTACCACTCATGGCTGTGGTTTTGTGTGTCTTAAATTGTAGTATGAGATCATCTGCTGCAATTCCAGCCTGCCTTCACCACAGAACCTTGATTGTATTCTCTATATCATTACTTTTAGGTGATGATATAGGGAATGAGTATAACATATGCATAATATATTGAGAATTGTGCTAAGTTTCATCGTAAGTAACTTAAAGAGCAGATTCGACCATCATATACACTTATTCAGATTGAGGGGAAAAGAGAATTCTACTTCTTTATCACAATTCATTTGGAAGTTAAGGGATAGCAGAATAGAATGTATCTTTTATAACAGGGAACTTCGTGGACACAATAAATCCTTTCAATAGCGGGGCAAGAAATTGCAAGTTGTGTTTAACTGAAATATTTTAGACTCCGAAACTGCAACCGATATCACTGAATAGAATTACTCGGTATATTATCTTTTGCTTCCACAGAGACCTTACCCCTCTGCCATTCTGTTCATCTTTCGAAATATCATCAAAATTTTCATAATTTTCACACTCATCTACCGCTTAAAATTTTCAAAATCGACCAGTCCTATCATTCAATTTGTCGAATAATTCTCGTGCTTTTCGTCACAGAGTAGGAGAAATTCGCCGAAAGCAACTTACTTGTAATAACAACACCGGTCAGGGTACAGTGTAACATCGTACCCGTTTCCCGACCAATGAGAATCAACTCAATTGATATCTTAGCAGCATTACACATTCAACTCGACACTTGTCTTGACGACCGCAAACGATCAGAGACTCTGAGTGGCAACGGTCTGAACTATTAGCTGTCTGTCTCCTAATATAAATACTCCAACATGTATTAAATACTTGTTCATTCGTTTATAAACAAAAACGAATATCCATCTATCCCGCATATGCGTATATATATATATGTATGTACGTATATATAGAAACTGGCACTCCGTCGGTTACGACGACGAGGGTTCCAGTTGATCCGATCAATGGAATGGCCTGTTAGTTAAATGAACGTGCAAGTGGCTGAGTATTCCACAGACACATGTACCCTTAACGTAGTTCTCAGGGAGATTCAGCGTGACACAGAGTGTGACAAGGCTGGCCCCTTTGAAATACAGGTACAACTCATTTTTGCCAGATGAGTGGACTGGAACAACGTGAAATAAAGTGTCTTGCTCAAGGACACAACGCTTCGCAGGGAATTGAACTCACGACCTTACGATCGTGAGCCAAATATCCTAACCACTAAGCCATGCGCCTTCACTCTCACTCTCTCTCTCTCTCTCTATATATATATATACATGCATACACTTACTCACACACACACACACACACACACACATACATATACATAAAACTGCATCAGGTTTAGTAAAGAAAAGGTGATCACGTACCTACCTTGTTGCTGTTGTGAGTACCGACAGACAGAGAGACAAAGAATTATATATATATATCATTAAATTAGAATTAAAAGTGAAACAATATTAAAATTAGAATTAAAAGTGAAACAATATTAAAAATGAAAGAATAAATGTGAAACAATATTTAGAAGTAAAAGTGAAACAATATTAAAAGTGAAAGATTGAAACTGAAACTATTATATCACATTACATTATCGATGTTATTGTTTCACTTTTGACACATAATACTGAACCAGTCTAAGAGATTGCCACAGGCCCGCATTAGGCAAGAAGTTGAAAACTTTTTAGGTCTATGACATTCCATGGACCCTAAGTAATGCGTATGCAAAATTTGAACGAAACCGGTTGGGTAGTTCTCCAGTTTTAGTGATGCACACATAGAGACAGACAGACAGACAGACAGACACACACACACACACACACACACACACACACACACATTCTGAGTTTTATATATATAGATTAGAATAAAAACAATTTCACATTGATCTGATAGGTTGCTCTGTATAGAGTACAAATTTATTATTCTTGTACAAGAATATTCTTGAGTGACTCTCAAGTTTCGGTCAGGTAAGCCATGTCAACAATATGCTTGTAAAAGATATATATATATATATATGTATGTATGTATATATAAATAAGCAATGTTAATTCTCTAAATGAAGTATTAACAGTAACTGCACGATAAAGTGTAGTATAGCCACACTTAAGTGGCAATAT
>NC_068996.1:5849433-5850481 GCF_001194135.2 Octopus bimaculoides | reverse complement strand
ATATATATATATATATATATATATATATATATATATAGTTAGTGTGTGTATATAAAAATATTAGTACACACACAGACACACACGTACACACACACAGACACACACACACACAACACATGCACCTTTTTATTTGCTGGGTTCTGGGTGAACAGGCAACGTTAATGGTCTTCGATGGCCCTCCAATACCGATGTCTGTTTAATCAAAAGTAACTCTCACACGCAAAGTTTGTGGAATTTCAGATTAATTCTACGCCATATTATGTAATACTTATATTTTATAAACTAGGATTCAGTGTACTGGATGCCTTTGATTTCATATTTCATTAATTAAGATAAATTAAATTTGGAATTCAATGAAGAAGGAGTTTGATCTTTAGTAACTCGGGGTCAAATCCAGATATGTTTTAGTAAACCTTCTCGGTAAAGCATGGTCTCAAAGTAACTGCAAGATCTTAAGAATGACTAAGAATGATATAAGTGTTCCATGACTTAACACTAGGTGGCGCATTTAATTGGTAAAATAACTGGGAAAATCGAAAGACACCTGCTGCGTGAAAACTTAAGTAAAATGGGTATTAACATATTTGAAGTAGAAGCGAACTAATTTTGATTTAAGATAATCTCTATGTGATACCCGTAAGAACAATTCATTATTTGAATAAATAAATTTAGTAAATAAAAAAATTATTAAAAAAAAAATTCAAGGTGAAACAACTCTGAAATTTTAATTAACGTTTATTATAAATACAGTAAGAAGCAATTTGCAGGGGAGACCAGCGTTTTTCTTTTTTTTTTTCTTTCAGTTATCCCAGATCACTTTGGTTTGCTGAAAGAATTGGATTAAAGTTTAAATGCAAATTCAAATCCTGATGATGATCATGATGATTATGATAATCTTCTTCTTCTTCTTCTTCTTCCTCTTCTTCTTCTTCTTCTTCTTCTTCTTCTTCTTTTCTTCTTCTTCTTCTTTTCTTCTTCTTCTTCTTCTTCTTCTTCTTCTTCTTCTTCTTCTTTTCTTCTTCTTCTTCTTCTTCTTCTTCTTCTTCTT
>NC_068996.1:5845040-5848901 GCF_001194135.2 Octopus bimaculoides | reverse complement strand
TGTCCATGGAGTCGAAACCAAAATTATGAAGATCACCTTCATTTTACGTACATTAAGCTTCTCTCTCTCTGCCCCACTTTCTCTCTCTCTTTCTCCCCCACTTTCTCTCTCTCTTTCTCCCCCACTTTCTCTCTGTCTCTGTCTCTCTCTCTGTCTGTCTGTCTCTCTCTCTCTCTCTCTCTCACACACACACGCACATTATATGCACATGCGCGCACACACACGTATATGTTACTAGAACGAACTCGCTTGCGTGTAACAGCTATGTTTATCTATCTATCTATCTATCTATCTATCTATCTATCTATCTATCTATCTATCTATCTATCTGTCTGTCTGTCTGTCTGTCTGTCTGTCTGTCTATCTATCTATCTATCTATCTATCTATCTATCTGTGTGTGGTAAGAAGCTTGCTTCCTACCACATGGCTTGGGGTTCTGTCCCACTGTGTGGCACATCGAACATGTGTCTTCTACAATAGCTTCGAGCCGACCAAAGCCCTGTGAGTGGATTTGGGAGACGAACAGAATATTGGCGCAAAGTAGTGTTTAGGAATGAACAGAATTTAGGTTAGTTGAAATATGTTTGTCACATATTTCAACTGCTAAAAGGCAAATACACTGCAATTACCATAGGAGAATAAATCTCACTTATGGTAAAAAGGTGTGAAAACTCTCAATTCGTTCGCCCAGGACGAACACCTTGGTAATTGCAGTGTATTTGTCTTTTAGCAGTTATTGACAAACATATTTCAACTAATCTAAATTCTGCTCATTCCTAAACATTGCTTTGCGCCAATGCTCTGTTCGTCTCCCAAATCCACTCACAGGGCTTTGGTCGGCTCGAAGCTATTGTAGAAAACACATGTTTGATGTGCCACCCAGTGGGACTGAACCCGAAGCCATGTGGTGGGAAGCAAGCTTCTTACCACACACATACAGCCACGCCTGCGATTTGCTGAAGCTTTACAAACGTAGTTGCACAATAGCAAAATAATATAGAGTGCCAGCAATGTCATTCCATAGTTAAGGTTGTTTATTTCTTGATGTAAAGTGAAATTTATCGATAACAACTCTCGAAGTAGAAGCGGTAGCGAATGAATAACAAAGAATATAACTTCTTCGAAAGATGTTCTCACTTGTAACTACTCACTCAATACTTTTTGAAATATTACAACATTTCAAGAATCAATTTTTCAGAAAAAAATAAATATAATTTTATAAGAAATTATACATCTATGGTTCTCGATAAATTTCCAGCCATTTTATAGTTTTCAAAAATAAATGCCGAATTTCCTCGAGTACTGTAACTGAAGTAGGATTCTGTAAGCTGTTGTTTCTATTAAGTAAAGACGTAGTGAAGCGAAGACATCGTACGATATACTAAAGTGTCCAGCATTGCTTGTATTGTGAACATTCATTATTTCCTGCGTGGGGAATTCTACTGTTTGGCTAATTGTCTTTTGTACAAGTATCTTAGTATCAAAAGAGAACACTGTAGGACACGCCATTGAGCATGTTAATTACATCAAGCTACGTCTGTTATTTCTGGACTGATGGCCGCTGGCTCCGAATTTGATGGTCACTGTTCTTGTGCTCCAGCTATTACTTTTTTTTTGTAGATGTTTTTTTTAAAAAACTGATTATATAATATCATTTATCTGAAGAAAAGGGCGTCTTTTATTTCTTGTTTCTGTCATTTCCTGTAAGAGAAGATATAAATATCAATTGTAAGATATGTTTTTGAGTCATGCTGATCATGACTGCCGACAGAAACAAAGGTACGACTCAAACAGTGAGTTTCCGATTGGTCAAAATAATTTCGTGAGAGGCGGTAATGTATTCCTTGGTGGGCGTGGTTTAAATGAAGATTATTATTGTAACTTATGAAAACATGGTCTTATTTACTTTATGTTTCTTTTCTGCTGCTATGATAATGAGCAGTATTTGTCTATGATGCTGTTACCAATTTTAGGATTCCAGTTTGATCTCGTATATACATCAAAGATTAAACAGGATGACATTTTCCAACTCACGCGCGCACGCACATGCAACTACACACACACACACATGCAGCCACACACATGCAGCTACACACACACACATATGCAACTACACAAACAGAAACACACACACATACACACACATACACACAAACACGGACACACGCATGCATGCATGAATGCATGTATGTATGTATGCATGTATGCATGTATATATGTATATATTCATGTAAATATGCTGCATGTATGTATATCTATACTTTTGTATGTATGCATGTATGCATATATGTTTCAGTACATGTATGCTGGCATGCATTCACGTGTAGACGTAAGTATATATGTATGTATATATACGCCACTGCCTGTATTTTTTAGCTGCATGTATCTACATCTTGTTTATATAATTGGACACCAACTGATGAAATAAACACATGCTTACAAGTTGAAAGTTCACAGTTTTTGACGCTGAATTTGATTGGTTGTATTTATAAAGGTAAAATCAAATAAATATAAAATGTTTAATTGATGAATATGCTTGAAATAACAAGTTTCTTGACTCCGAGTTTCACGTTTCTGATCTTCGAATGAAATTAGAGGACAGAAACAAGAAGCTGTTAATAAGAATATCGAGATGCTGAAAATAAAATTAAAAAAAAACAACAGCATTCGATCGGGTGCATTTATAAAGATAAAATCGAATGAATATAAAATATTTATTGATGTATATGTATAAACAAATTAAAACAACGCTATAATTTAAATAAGTTTATTACAGCCATTCTAGCCTGAAACCATTCACAAACCGTCATCCACATCGATATAGTACGAAATACTACAACGTTAAAGAAAGAGGGGAAAAAAGAAAGTGAAAAAACAAGTAAAAGAATGTATTGGGCGAAAACGCGTTTAAAACTCTCTCGATCTCAGTTCACGATGTCATATATAATTCTTTCTACTATAGGCACAAGGCCTGAAATTTGGGGATGGGGAATAGTAGATGACATCGATCCCAGGGTTTCACCGATACTTAATTTATCGACTACGAAAGAATAATTGGCAAAAGTCGACCTCGGCGGAATTTGAGCTCAGAACGTAACAACGGGCGAAATCCCGCTAAGCATTTCGCCCGGCGTGCTAACGATTCTGCCAGCTCACCACCTTAATGTCATGTATAATAAAGAGTGTGTTACAAAATAAGACAGACATATTACAGAAAGACATAACACCTCCACCCACCCCCAACACAAATGAAAACACTTTTTGTTGAAAATTTTTTCAGTGATAAATCTGTCGTTTGAATGTTGCATGGCCGATGTTTTACAAACAGCTACATTGCATAACATTCCCTGAATTCAAATCGATCTTAACCTGTAATAATATTTAGTTCAAATTTCGGCACGAGGCCAGTAATTTCGGAGGAGGAGGAGGTAAGTCGATTACATCGATCCCACCCAGTACTCAGCTGATACTTAATTTATCGATCCAGGAAGGATGAAAGGCAAAGTCGACCTCGGCGCAATTTGAACTCGGAACTTAAAGGCGTACGAAATGGCGCTAAGCATTGCGCACCGTACACTCTCTCTCTCTTTTACTCTTTTACTTGTTTCAGTCATTTGACTGCGGCCATGCTGGAGCACCGCCTTTAGTCGAGCAAATCGACCCCAGGACTTATTCTTTGGAAGCCTAGTACTTATTGTATCGGTCTCTTTTGCCGAACCGCTAACTTACGGGCACGTAAACACACCAGCATCGGTTGTCAAGCGATGTTGGGGGACAAACACAGACACACAAACATAAACACACACATACATATATATACACACACACATATATATATGTCAAAAAAAATTATTAACTTC